>NC_084615.1:3376781-3636781 GCF_033978795.1 Nerophis ophidion
CAACAATTCAAGAATCCTTTATAAATATATTTATTGAATAATACTTCAAGAAAATATGAATGTAAGTTCATAAACTGTGAAAAAAAAAAAATACAACTGCAATATTCAATGTTGACAGCTAGATGTTTTTCTGGACATGTTCCATAAATATTGATGTTAAAGATTTATTTTTTTGTGAAGAAATGTTTAGAATGAAGTTGATGAATCCAGATGGATCTCTACTACAATCCCCAAAGAGGGCACTTTAAGTTGATGATTGTCTATCCATCTATCTATCTATCTATCTATCTATCTATCTATCTATCTATCTATCTACACTGTCACACAGTGCAAAAACCGATATCTAAGTAAGATTAAATATCTTAAATAAGGGTTATATTTGCTTATTTTCTGTCTGATAGGATATTTCTTCTCACTGGGGGCGGCATAGCTCGGTTGGTAGAGTGGCCGTGCCAGCAACTTGAGGGCTGCAGGTTCGATTCCCGCTTCCGCCATCCTAGTCAATGCCGTTGTGTCCTCGGGCAAGACACTTTACCCACCTGCTCCCAGTGCCACCCACACTGGTTTAAATGTAACTTAGATATTGGGTGTCACTATGTAAAGCACTTTGAGTCACTAGAGAAAAGTGCTATGTAAATATAATTCACTCCAATTCACTTCACTCACTAAGCAGATTTTATGTTAGTGTTTTACTTATTTTAAAGGGTTTTATCTCAACGAGATATTACAGCTCGTTGCTGAGATTTGATGACCTATATTGAGTAAAACCTGCTTGAAACTACAATATCAAATGTTGCAAAGCTGTGTCATCAAAACTCCCAAGTATAAAACTACTTTTTTAAAGTAATAATTGCTTACTCCAAGCATGTAAAAAAAAAACAAATCATGACTTTGACACAATTGTGTCTCATAATTAAAACAGATGACAGCCAAATGGACTTTGCTGTTTTATTTTCAATGAAACAATAGAAAGTACGTACTCATATAGTAGTACAGTTGATATTAATGAGAATATACTTATTTTAAGGTATTGTCGGGTTCACAAACGTAATCTTACTCGTTTTGGAAAGTCTTGACAAGCCAACTTTTCTTGTTCTATTGGCAGATCATTTTTGCTTAGTTCAAATAAAATACCCCTAATTTTTGTATATATTTTTTTCTGGTTTTTGATCACTGACTTTTTGCAGTGTAGTCTGTGTTTGTGTCTCTGAGAGTGGGCGTGTTTGGGGCTTGGCTTGGCTTTACCTGTCAGCCTGGCTGATCCCAGCTCACTAATCAACTCACCTGCCTGCCATCAACTCATCACCTGCAGACTATATATGTTTGGATTTCACTCCACGCCATCGCCAGATCGTTCACAGTAGAACCCTACGGCAGTGGTTCTCAACCTTTTTGCAGTGATGTACCCCCTGTGAACATTTTTTTTAATTCAAGTACCCCCTAATCGGAGTAAAGAAATTTTGGTTAAAAAAAATGGATAAAGAAGTAAAATACAGCACTATGTCATCAGTGTCTGATTTATTAAATTGTATAACATTGCAAAAAATTGCTCATTTGTAGTGGTCTTTCTTCAACTATTTGGGAAAAAAGATGTAAAAATAACCTAAAACTTGTTGAAAAATAAACAAGTGATTCAATTCTAAATAAAGATTTCTACACATATATAGTCTGCAGGTGATGAGTTGATGGCAGGCAGGTGAGTTGATTAGTGAGCTGGGATCAGCCGTGCCAGGCTGACAGGTAAAGCCAAGCCAAGCCCCAAACACGCCCACTCTCAGAGACACAAACACAGACTACACTGCAAAAAGTCAGTGATCAAAAACCAGAAAAAAATATATACAAAAATTAGGGGTATTTTATTTGAACTAAGCAAAAATTATCTGCCAATAGAACAAGAAAAGTTGGCCTGTCAAGACTTTCCAAAACAAGTAAAATTACGTTTGTGTAGCCGACAATACCTTAAAATAAGTATATTCTCATTAATATCAACTGTACTACTATATGAGTACGTACTTTCTATTGTTTCATTGAAAATAAAACAGCAAAGTCCATTTGGCTGTCATCTGTTTTAATTATGAGCAGAGGTGGGTAGTAACGCGCTACATTTACTTGAGTAACTTTTGGGATAAATTATACTTCTACAAGTAGTTTTTATGCAACATACTTTTACTTTTACTTGAGTATATTTATAGAGAAGAAACGCTACTTTTACTCCATTCCATTTATCTACATTAAGCCCGCTACTCGCTACTTTTTTTTTATCGATCCATTAATGTTTGTTTTGGTTAATGACAGAGCTTCAAAGTAGAATCTACGCATGCCTGAGTTTCACCAATCACATGCAGTTAGAGGTGACGTTGGACCAATCAAACAGAGCCAGGCGGTCACATGACCCGACTTAAACATGTTGACAAACTTATTGGGGTGTTACCATTTAGTGGTCGATTGTACGGAATATGTACTGTACTGTGCAATCTACTAATAAAAGTTGCAATCAATCAATCAAAAGTGTAAAGGAAAAAAGACACTTTTTATTTCAACCGTACTTCCCGTCAAAAGCCTAAAGACTGATCGCACAGTTCCTGTCTTCACAATAAAAGCGCCGCTCCATCGCGCCTGCGCTAACAAAATAAGAGTCTCCGAAAGCCAGCGCAAACAAGCTAGCAAGCTACGGAGTTTGCCGCCAATGTATTTCTTGTAAAGTGTATAAAAACCAATATGGAAGCTGGACAAATAAGATGCCAAAAACCAACAACTTTCATGTGGTATTAGACAGAAAAGAGGAACTTTTTTTCTCCTCCATTTGAAAACGTGGACGTCTGATTCCAATCAATGCAAGTCATCAGAATTAGGTAATATCAATCAATCAATCAATGTTTGCTTATATAGCCCTAAATCACTAGTGTCTCAAAGGGCTGCACAAACCACTACGACATCCTCGGTAGGCCCACATAAGGGCAAGGAAAACTCACACCCAGTGGGACGTCGGTGACAATGATGACTATGAGAACCTTAGAGAGGAGGAAAGCAATGGATGTCGAGCGGATCTAACATGATACTGTGAAAGTTCAATCCACAATGGATCCAACACAGTCGCGAGAGTCCAGACCAAAGAGGATCCAAGACACAGCAGCGAGAGTCCCGTTCACAGCGGAGCCAGCAGGAAACCATCCCAAGCGTAGGCGGACCAGCAGCGCAGAGATGTCCCCAGCCGATACACAGGCGAGCAGTACATGGCCACCGGATCGGACCGGACCCCCTCCACACGGGAGAGTGGGACATAGAAGAAAAAGAAAAGAAACGGCAGATCAACTGGTCTAAAAAGGGAGTCTATTTAAAGGCTAGAGTATACAAATGAGTTTTAAGGTGAGACTTAAATGCTTCTACTGAGGTGGCATCGCGAACTGTTACCGGGAGGGCATTCCAGAGTACTGGAGCCCGAACGGAAAATGCTCTATAGCCCGCAGACTTTTTTTGGGCTTTGGGAATCACTAATAAGCCGGAGTCCTTTGAACGCAGATTTCTTGCCGGGACATATGGTACAATACAATCGGCAAGATAAGATGGAGCTAGACCGTGTAGTATTTTATACATAAGTAGTAAAACCTTAAAGTCACATCTTAAGTGCACAGGAAGCCAGTGCAGGTGAGCCAGTATAGGTATATATGTATGTATATATGTATATAAAGGTATATACAGTATAGGTATATATGTATGTATATATGTATATAAAGGTATATACAGTATAGGTATATATGTATGTATATATGTATATAAAGGTATATACAGTATAGGTATATATGTATGTATATATGTATATAAAGGTATATACAGTACAGGCGTAATGTGATCAAACTTTCTTGTTCTTGTCAAAAGTCTAGCAGCCGCATTTTGTACCAACTGTAATCTTTTAATGCTAGACATGGGGAGACCCGAAAATAATACGTTACAGTAGTCGAGGCGAGACGTAACAAACGCATGGATAATGATCTCAGCGTCTTTAGTGGACAGAATGGAGCGAATTTTAGCGATATTACGGAGATGAAAGAAGGCCGTTTTAGTAACGCTTTTAATGTGTGACTCAAAGGAGAGAGTTGGGTCGAAGATCCAATAACACCAACTTATATTCTTGTCTTCATGAAAGATAGGAATCTATATGTTAAACATGCATGTATATTCATTAAAACACCTTTAACATGTCAACAAAAACGGCAAAATAAATAAATAAAAATAATATAATATAATATATGTATATATATATAAATATATATAGATATATATGATATGTGTGTGTATATATGATATGTGTGTGTATGTATATATGAGGTAGATCACCTCGACTTGGTCATTTATTAAGTAATTGATAAACGTTGAAAAACTTATCGGGGTGTTACCATTTAGTGGTCAATTGTACGGAATATGTACTGTACTGTGCAATCTACTAATACAAGTTTCAATCAATCAATCAATCAATCAATGAATGCCTACTGAGCCTAGGGTGCTGTGAAGTTATTGTGGCCCAATGTGACATTTTTTTATTTTATTTTAATGTACATTATTTAATATATATTATTGTTTTAGTTGCTTAAGAGATATTCCTGGCTCTGAATTTGCTCATTGCTATTTTTGTTTTTGTGCATTACTTGTTGCCGTAATGAGGTTACTCATCAGTTACTCAGTACTTGAGTAGTTTTTTCACAACATACTTTTTACTTTTACTCAAGTAAATATTTGGGTGACTACTCCTTACTTTTACTTGAGTAATAAATCTCTAAAGTAACAGTACTCTTACTTGAGTACAATTTCTGGCTACTCTACCCACCTCTGATTATGAGACACAATTGTGTCAAAGTCATGATTTTTTTTTTACATGCTTGGAGTAAGCAATTATTACTTTAAAAAAGTAGTTTTATACTTGGGAGTTTTGATGACACAGCTTTGCAACAGTTGATATTGTAGTTTCAAGCAGGTTTTACTCAATATAGGTCATCAAATCTCAGCAACAAGCTGTAATATCTCATTGAGACAAAACCCTTAAAATAAGTAAAACACTAACATAAAATATGCTTAGTGAGAAGAAATATCCTATCAGACAGAAAATAAGCAAATATAACCCTTATTTAAGATATTTAATCTTACTTAGATATCAGTTTTTGCAGTGTGTGACAGTGTAGATAAATAGATAGATGGATGGATAGATAGATAGTGTCACACCTATGGTTCATGTTTTGTTTTGGTCATGCATGCTATGTTTAGTTTTTTGGACATTTAGTTCTGTTTTGCATTTCCTTGTCTTGTTACCATGCCAACTGATTTAGTTTTCATCTGTCATATCCGATCATGAGTTCTGTATGGCCATACTACCCTGAGCACCCCCAATCTCACCTGTTCTCAATGCTAAGGGGTGCCTGGCCTGGTTAGTACTTGGATGGGAGACTGCCTAGGAAAACCAGGTGCTTTTGACCCTTTGGACTCTAAGTTCCTTTTTTTTTTTCACTCCCTGTTTTGTTACCATGACGACCAATCAGTTCACCTGTCTTGTTTCACACCAGTTTTCACTTACCGTGTTCATTATTTAAGCCACAGTTACCAGGTAGTCAGTCTGGCAACATCACTTCCTTCACAACCTCGAATATCTGCTTCATGCCTTGCTATGTTGTTCATTTTGTCCACGTAAGTTTTTGTCATTCATGCCATAGAACAAGTGTTTTGTTTCATGTTTATAGTTTATAGCCTTTGTGCTAGTCTTTTGCTTCATAGCCCAAGTTTTTTGTGAGCGCGTTTTGTTTGTTCCTGTTTTTAGTTTATGAGTAAATTGTCAGGCTTCCCCCTGACAGTTTGTCTATGTTTTAGTTTTTTCCTCTGCATTTGTCTTTGTTTCCTCTGTGTTTAGTATCTCCTGTCTTTAGTTCCTGTCAAGTGCTCTTATTTTGGTTCAGCTTCCTGTTTGTCTCCCGGTGTGCTGTTGTCACCTCATCTGCGGCTGATTGGCACCTGGCCACACCTGTTGTCAATCAGCCCGCTCCTATTTGTACCCACTTTGTCTTCCAGTCAGGGCTGGATCATTGTCGTTGCCACATGTCGCTCCTGTCGTGTCAATGTCATTTTCTACTTGTCATTCCTACTGGTCTGTGAATGTAGCGTAGCGGTAAGCTATATTTGGTAGATGTTTTGTAGCTTACTGTTTTTTGTTCCCTGCTTCTGATTAGTTTGTTCATAGCCCTTTAGTTTGTTATATCCACCCATGTGCGTGCTTTTCGTTTGTACCCTTTTGGTTTTTAGTTTTTGTCTTAGTATTTAATTAAATATGTTTTCACATTCCATGCCTGCCTCCATCTCTGCGTCTTGGGGTTCGTCACCAAACAATCTTGACATAAATAAATTAAATATGTACCTACCTTCACGCCGTTTCCACTCCATTCGCTTCGCACCTCGGGAAAACAACCCAAGACCAAGTCCAAGCCTGATAGATAGATAGATAGATGCTTTATTGATTCCTTCAAGAGAGTTCCTTCGGCAAAAAATTAAATTCCAGCAGCAGGGTATATAGTTGAGATCAATTTAAAAAGTAAAAAATAAATAATGGGGGTATAAGTGGAAACAAAATAGAAAAATATTACAATCAGAATAAAAACAAAAAGCAACAATGGGAATAAAAATATAACAGTAAAATAAGAATATAACAAGAGAAACTAGGCAGTAGTGACCATGTTATGAAAAAGGGTAAGGCAGTTGACAACATTAATCATAAAATAAACCCTTTTAGAGAGCAACCTCTTGTCCAAAATACAAATTCAACATAAATTGATGATCAACCAACATCACATTCGTCCTATGCACGGAGAAGGTGAATTTTTGGAGATATCTCCGATGAGCTCCAAGAATGCATAGGTCTTGGGGACATCCCTGCGCTGCTGAGTCGCCTCCGCTTGGGATGGTTTCCCGCTGGCTCCACTTTGGACGGGACTCTCGCTACTATATTGGATCCACTTTGGACCGGACTCTCACGGTTATGTTAGATCCACTATGGATCAATGCAAGGTCATAAAAATGTCTTATCTTGGGACACAAAAACAGATCAATGCATTGAAGACCTAGCAGCACACACAAAGTATTAGACTTAAATTGTGGTTTTGGACAAGAGATTACCAAAATGTTTATTTCACCATCACACTTGGCAACGGAAGCGCCTTTTAACGGCACACAGTCACTCACTCTTCTCTCATGAAATATCGCACAACTGCATGCACCAAATGTATGAAAGTTTAAAAAAAAAAGTAACGCATGAATGACCTTCCCAAGTGATTAATTGCATCCATTTCAGAATAAATTGTTCAGTAAATTAATTACTTTTTGGGGAAAGTAACAATAAACTGTAATTAATGTTCTAAAGCATTTTTATCACGCCGCCTTTTGAAGGCAGATACTGAAAGTCGCATAAATTATAGAACGCACTCTCATTTCATAGAACATTTCTCAAGGCACACGCTAGATATTTGAACATTTTAAAAACAAATACTATTCTCAGTGGTAACGGCACATTTATTAAGGAGTAACTCAGTTAGCAATTAAATTATTTTCGTGTCAAAGTAACTCGTAGCTATTTTTTTGTAATTTTCAAAACACTGACTATGTCATGTGTTTATGATCATGTTCGCAATCAATCAATCAATCAAAGTTTATTTATATAGCCCTAAATCACAAGTGTCTCAAAGGGCTGCACAAATCACAACGACATCCTTGGTGACAGCGACAATGATGACTATGAGAAACCTTGGAGAGGACACCCCCCCCCCCTTCCCCCCTCCCAGGGGGCCGAAAGCAATGGATGTCGAGCGGGTCTAATATGATATTGTGAAAGTCCAATCCATAGTGGATCTAACATAACCGTGAGAGTCCAGTCCAAAGTGGATCCAATATAGTAGCGAGAGTCCCGTCCAAAGTGGAGCCAGCGGGAAACCATCCCAAGCGGAGGCGACTCAGCAGCGCAGAGATGTCCCCAACCGATACACCGGCAAGCGTTCCATCCTCTGGACAGCCAGTACTTCATCCATGGCCACTGGACCGGACCCCCTCCACAAGGGAGAGGGGGACAGAGGGAAAAAAAAAAAGAAACGGCAGATCAACTGGTCTAAAAGGGGGTCTATTTAAAGGCTAGAGTATACAAATGAGTTTTAAGATGAGACTTAAATGCTTCTACTGAGGTAGCATCTCGAACTGTTACCGGGAGGGCATTCCAGAGTACTGGAGCCCGAATAGAAAACGCTCTATAGCCCGCAGACTTGTTTTGGGCTCTGGGAATCACTAATAAGCCGGAGTCCTTTGAACACAGATTTCTTGCCGGGACATATGGTACACAATACAATCGGCAAGAGGGCTTCACGGTGGCAGAGGGGTTAGTGCGTCTGCCTCACAATACGAAGTTCCTGCAGTCCTGGGTTCAAATCCAGGCTCGGGATCTTTCTGTGTGGAGTTTGCATGTTCTCCCCGTGAATGCGTGGGTTCCCTCCGGGTACTCCGGCTTCCTCCCACTTCCAAAGACATGCACCTGGGGATAGGTTGATTGGCAACACTAAATTGGCCCTAGTGTGTGAATGTTGTCTGTCTATCTGTGTTGGCCCTGCGATGAGGTGGCGACTTGTCCAGGGTGTACGCCGCCTTCCGCCCGATTGTAGCTGAGCTAGGCGCCAGCGCCCCCCGCGACCCCAAAGGGAATAAGCGGTAGAAAATGGATGGATGGACAATCGGCAAGATAGGCTGGAGTTCTGTTTAGTTATGTTCTGTTTTGTTTTTGACTCCATTAGTGCCTGTTTTTTTGGGCACACTGTTTTTTTTGGGGGTTTTTTCAGTTTCCATGACTACCAATTAGTTTTCACCTGTTATATGTTCAGGACCCACTCACCTGATTTGTCTGGACCTGTCATCACTGCACCTATTTAAGCCTGTAGTTGCCAGGCAGTCAGCCGCTGTGTACCTTTTTTCGAGTTATTAATTAAAAGATGGCCCTACCTTCACGCCATGTCCGTTCCAATCCCTTTGCACCACGGGAAAACAAACCACACCAAAGTCCTCGCCTTGACAGACTTTACATGCATTTTATTATGAATAGTGTGCAGGATTTTACACTTTTGCATTAAAGGTACATGTGGAGGTTAATCATTAGGGCACATTTGGAACAATTAAGTCCAGTTGAGCCACATTTGTAAACAAACCAATTTCTGTACATGTTTACACTTTGAGTGTTCGTCTGGCTTTGTTTGTGCATTTCTATTTACATGCAAATACGGTTTGTTCGATGATGTCCCAGTACACAGTCAGTCATTTGCAGAGGCAAAGTTGATTTGCGGAGCAAGTTTATGAAGTGTGAAATAAATATTTTGATTTTTTTTTTTTTGGTCCTGATATATCATCCATTTTTAAAACCACTTACACTGTCCAGGGTCACTGGGAGCTGCATCCAATTCCAGCTGACTTGGGGTGAATATTGCACTACAGCAGGGGTCACCAACGCGGTGCCCGTAAGGACCAGATGAGTCGCCCGCTGGCCTGTTCTAAAAATAGCTCAAATAGCAGCACTTACCAGTGAGCTGCCTCTATTTTTGAAATTGTATTTATTTACTTGCAAGCTGGTCTCGCTTTGCTCGACATTTTTAATTCTAAGAGAGACAAAACTCAAATAGAATTTGAAAATCCAAGAAAATATTTTAAAGACTTGGTCTTCACTTGTTTAAATAAATTCATGTATTTTTTTTTTAGGATAGGTTTACTTCAGAAAGACAATTTTAGAGAAAAAATACAACCTTAAAATTGATTTTAGGATTTTTAAACACATATATTTTTACCTTTTAAATTCCCTCCTATTCTTTCCTGACAATTTAAATCAATGTTCAAGTATTATTATTTTATTGTAAAAAATAATACCAGTAAATACATTTTAATTTAAATCTTCATTTTACCTTATGTTTTTTCGATCAAGAATATTTGTGAAATATTTTTTCAAACTTATTATGATTAAAATAAAAAAAATATATTCTGGCAAATCTAGAAAAACTGTAGAATCCAATTTAAATCTTATTTCAAAGTCTATTGAATTTCTTTTAAAATTTTGTTCTGGAAAATCTAGAAGAAATAATGATTTGTCTTTGTTAGAAATATAGCTTGGTCCAATTTGTTATATAGTATAACAAAATGCAGATTGGATTTTAACCTATTTAAAACATGTCATCAAAATGATGAAATTATTGTTAATCAGGAAAAATTACTAATGATGTTCCATATATACTTATTTTAATTTCAAAAAAGATTCGAATTAGCTAGTTTTTCTCTTCATTTTTTCGGTTGAATTTTGAATTATAAAGAGTCAAAATTGAAGATACAGTAAACTATCTTTCAAAATTTAATTTTCATTTTTTGGGTGTTTTCTCCTCTTTTAAACATTTCAATTAGGTGTTTTTTTTTAATCATTTACTCTCTACAAAAAAACCTTCAGTAAAAGGAAAAAAAAATGTACGACGGAATGACAGACAGAAATACCCATTTTTTTTAACATATATAGATTTATTTATTAAAGGTAAATTGTGCAAAATTGGCTATTTCTGGCAATTTATTGAAGTGTGTATCAAACTGGTAGCCCTTCGCATTAATCCATCCCCAAGAAGTAGCTCTTGGTGTCAAAAAGGTTGGTGACCCCTGCACTACACCATTAACAGTCCACTTGTAATAAACAGAACACTATTATAAGCATATTTACATGCAAACACCTGTAAAGATGAGTAGTTAAGGCTTACGGTAAATTAATAGCAACTAATTTAAAAATCCTCACAAGGTAAAGAAGAAGTTTGCTCTTTTGTCAATTGACTTTTACTGCTTTGGAACATGCATGCACCTTCATTGAACCTGCAAACTACGTACTGTGGCTATTTTGGAGAACAATATTTATGCCATTGGGGAGCAGTCGGTTTGACTGTATTTTGAGGAATGGACACTTTTGTGTATTCACTATATTGCTTAAGGTATTTCATCCAAATGATCAGAATCAGGTGTCCTAATCACTTGGCTGGCCACAGGTGTATACAACTTAGGTTTGGAGACTGTTTCTAGAAACATTTGTGAAAGAACGGGGCACTCTCAGGAGCTCAGTGATTTCCAGCGTGGAACTGTCATTGGATGCCACCTGTGCAACAAATCCATTCGTGAAATGTCCTCGCTCTTAAATATTCCAAAGTCAACTGTTGGTTTTATTGTAAGAAAATACAAGAGTTTGGGAACAACAGCAACTGAGCCATGAATTGATTAACGTGGACCATGTTGAAAAACCTAATCGGGTGTTACCATTTAGTGGTCAATTGTACTGAATATGTACTGTACTGTGCAATCTACTAATCAATCAATCAATCAATGTTTACTTATATAGCCCTAAATCACTAGTGTCTCAAAGGGCTGCACAAGCCACTACGACATCCTCGGCAGGCCCACATAAGGGCAAGGAAAACCCACACCCAGTGGGACGTCGGTGACAATGATGACTATGAGAACCTTGGAGAGGAGGAAAGCAATGGATGTCCAGCGGGTCTAACATGATACTGTGAAAGTTCAATCCATAATGGATCCAACACAGTCGTGAGAGTCCAGTCCAAAGCGGATCCAACACAGCAGCGAGAGTCCCGTTCACAGCGGAGCCAGCAGGAAACCATCCCAAGCGGAGGCGGATCAGCAGCGCAGAGATGTCCTCAGCCGATACACAGGCGAGCAGTACATGGCCACCGGATCGGACCGGACCCCCTCCACAAGGGAGAGTGGGACATAAGAGAAAAAGAAAAGAAACGGCAGATCAACTGGTCTAAAAAGGAGGTCTATTTAAAGGTTAGAGTATCCAAATGAGTTTTAAGGTGAGACTTAAATGCTTCTACTGAGGTAGCATCTGGAACTGTTACCGGGAGGGCATTCCAGAGTACTGGAGCCCGAAATGAAAACGCTCTATAGCCCGCAGACTTTTTTTGGGCTTTGGGAATCACTAATAAGCCGGAGTCCTTTGAACGCAGATTTCTTGCCGGGACATATGGTACAATACAATCGGCAAGATAGGATGGAGCTAGACCGTGTAGTATTTTATACGTAAGTAGTAAAACCTTAAAGTCACATCTTAAGTGCACAGGAAGCCAGTGCAGGTGAGCCAGTATAGGTATATATGTATGTATATATGTATATAAAGGTATATACAGTATAGGTATATATGTATGTATATATGTATATAAAGGTATATACAGTATAGGTATATATGCATGTATATATGTATATAAAGGTATATACAGTATAGGTATATATGTATGTATATATGTATATAAAGGTATATACAGTATAGGTATATATGTATGTATATATGTATATAAAGGTATATACAGTACAGGCGTAATATGATCAAACTTTCTTGTTCTTGTCAAAAGTCTAGCAGCCGCATTTTGTACCAACTGTAATCTTTTAATGCTAGATAAGTTTCAATCTATCAATCAAAAAAGCGGATGTTGAGGTCGTCAAATTTTTGCACAGTCAGTTACTAGAGAGCTCCAAACTTCATGTGACAATCCAATTAGCCCACCTATAGTACGCAGAGAGCTTCATGGAATGGGTTTCCATGGCCGAGCAGCTGTATCTAAGACATATATCACCAAATCCAATGCAAAGCGTCAGATTCAGTGGTGTAAAGCATGTCGCTACTGGACTCTAGAGCAGTGGAGACGCCTTCTCTGGACGGATGAATCACCCTTTCCCATCTGGCTATTTGATGGACGAGTCTGAGTTTGGAGATTGCCAGGAGAACAGTAGATTTCAGACTGCATTGTACCGAGTGTGAAATTTGGTGGAGGAGGAATCATGGTGCGGGGTTGTTTTTAGGGAGTTGGGCTTGGCCTCTTAGTTTCAGTGAAAGGAACTTTGAATGCTCCAGGATACCAAAATATGTTAGACAATTCCATGCTCCCAACCTTGTGGGAACAGTTTGGATGAACTTGACTGCCCTGCAAAGAGTCCTGACCTGAACCCGACAGAACACAATTGAAATTAAAGCTGCAAGCAGCGTTGGTCGGGTCCGCCTTTGGCTGCTGCCCCCGAGACCCACGGCCGGATAAGCGTTAGAAGACGCCTTGGAGCCACTATTTTGAGAATCTAATGCATTGTGAAAGTAATGCAGTTGTTGTATTGAAGTGAAAATATCAAACTTCCTGTTGATTTTTGCTAAAGTATGTTAATTATTAAAATGTAGGTCTAAGTGAGACCTACATAGTGTTTTTGGTTTCATGTCTCTCTGACATTCCTACCGGAAGTTACAAGCAGTTTTGTCTGTGTTTTCTTCCTAGGAGCAGTTTGTCCGTGTTGTATTCCTAGGGGGGCGGTAGAGCGCAATTTTGAGTTTTGAGGTTCGTTTTTTTCATCAGATCGCAATTTTTGCCAGACCTGATGTGTGTGTCAAGTTTGGTGAGTTTAGAAGCATTTTAAGGGGGTCAAATAACAGCTCAAAGAGGCAAAAAATACATTTTTTAGGAGACTTTGCACAGGGGTTCTTTGAAGGCGCGTAAAATCAAAAGCTGAGAACTTATCAAAACTCTGTTCTTTACTTTTAATCAGAAGGGTTCAATCTCTCTCCTGTGCGAGTTTGAAGCCAAAACAACAAACGCACTCAGAGGAGATAATGTTTGAAGAAAGGTGACCGGTTTTTACAAAACTTTTGTTTTGAAGGGGGGATTGCAAACTTCCTGTTGATTTTTGTTGGGGGTTGTCAATCTATGAAATGTAGGTCTAAGCAAGACCTACATAGAGGTTTTTGTTTCATGTCTCTCCGACATTCTTACCGGAAGTTACAAGCAGTTTTGTCTGTGTTTTCTATCTAGGAGCAGTTTTTTCAGTGTTTTATTCAAAAATAGCGCTAGAGCGCAATTTTGAGTTTTGGGGTTTGTTTTTTTTCATTAGATCGCAATATTTGCCAGTCCTTATGTGTGCGCCAAGTTTGGTGACTTTTGAAGCATTTTAAAGGGGTCAAATTACAGCGCAAAGAGGCAAAAAAAAAAAAAAAAATGGGTTGTACTTGTATAGCGCTTTTCTACCTTCAAGGTACTCAAAGCGCTTTGACACTACTTCCACATTCACACACACATTCACACACTGATGGAGGGAGCTGCCATGCAAGGCCCCAACCAGCACCCATCAGGAGCAAGGGTGAAGTGTCTTGCTCAGGACACAACGGACGTGACGAGGTTGGTACTAGGTGGGATTTGAACCAGGGACCCTCGGGTTGCGCACGGCCACTCTCCCACTGCGCCATGGCATTTTTTGCAAAAATTTTATTTTGAAGGGGTTTTTGCCAACTTCCTGTAGATTTTTGCTGAAAGAAGTGAGTGTATGAAAATTGGGTCTAAGTCAGACCTACATAGGAGTTTTTGTTTCATGTCGCTATGACATTCCTAACAGAAGTTACATGCAGTTTTGTCAGTAATTTTTTCCTAGGGGGCGCTAGAGCGCAATTTTAATTTTGGGGAATTGGTTGCTTAATATGTTGGGAAGGTTTGCTATACCGACGTGTGTCAAATTTGGTGAGTTTTGAAGCATGTTAAGGGGGTCAAATTACAGCGCGTAGGTGCGGAATCATAATAAAACACAGCAGTTTCAACAGGGTCCTTGGCCCATGGCAAAGGACTCCACAGGAGTCCTTTACCATGGGCCAAGGACCCTAATAAATTCGAACGAAGACTGAGAACCAGGCCTTCTCGACCAGCATCGTTGTGTGACCTCACAAATGCGCTTTTGGAAGAATGGTAAAAAATTCCTATAAACAAACTCCGCAACCTTGTGGACAGCCTTCCAGAAGAGTTGTAGCTGCAATAGCTGCAAAAGTTGCACCGACGTCATCTTGAACCCTATTGGTTAGGAACAAGATAGCTCTTTATTGTCATTGCACAAGTACAACGAAATGTCATTTTGGGCAGAGTCCCGCTGAGAGCAGACATACGTTACAGGGGGGACAAGACCAGACCGCCAACGGATCAGCAACTTACGGTGCTCCTTAAAAAGGGGAGAAAAGTTTGACATTGGGAGAGGGGGGGTGTGGTAAAAAAAATATCAGTCTAAGGCTAGACCCTCAGGAGGGGTCCAGACTGAGTCCAAGGAAAAAAACCAACATAGCATGGCACACATTAGTGAAGTGAATTATATTTATATAGCGCTTTTCTCAAGTGACTCAAAGCGCTTTACATAGTGACACCCAATATAAATGGGTTATAAATGGGTTGTACTTGTATAGCGCTTTTCTACCTTCAAGGTACTCAAAGCGCATTGACACTACTTCCACATTCACACACACATTCACACACTGATGGAGGGAGCTGCCATGCAAGGCGCTAACCAGCACTCATCAGGAGCAAGGGTGAAGTGTCTTGCTCAGGACACAACGGACTTGATGAGATTGGTACTAGGTGGGATTGAACCAGGGACCCTTAGGTTGCGCACAGCCACTCTCCCCACTGCGCCACGCCGTCCCTATCTAAGTTACATTTAAAGCAGTGTGGGTGGCACTGGGAGCAGGTGGGTAAAGTGTCTTGCCCAAGGACACAACGGCGGTAACTAGGATGGCACAAGTGGGAGTCGAACCTGCAACCCTCAAATTGCTGGCACGGCCACTCTACCAACCGAGCTATGCCGGTACGTATAGGGGTGGGTTTGAGGAGACCCGCTGCCGCTATATAGCGCTGCTCAGCCATCCACAGCCCCAGAGGAATTGAGCGGTGGTGAAGGCGTTGATTCGAGGGTGGGGGTGGTGTGTGCATATATACCCAATTAACTCGGGAGAGATGATGAAATGTTTTTATATGGACTGGCGCCAATCTCAAAGTTCGACCACAGGTGTTGTTGACAAAAAGGGAGGTCAAAAGCGTCCATCTTTGAGGAGTCCTTGGGGGAGTTTCTTCAGAACAGCATGTTCCTGATTGTGTCAAGGCCATTGAGGGAGTGAAATCGAAGAATGAGATGGAACTTCGAGTTCATATGTGAGTCAAGGCAGGTGGCCAAATACTTTTGGCAAAATCACGTAATCATGGCTGTCACACCAGTCTCAATGAGCAATTTTGGGGACTGTAAGCAGCAGTGCTCGGCCCGAGCTGCATGACACAAGAATGACTTTTAAAAGCTTTTTTTGCACTGCACATTGTCAATGATTTAATTCCCTCGCGAACATAAACACACTAATGACGCCAGCTGGAAAAAAGGTCGAGAGAAACAGCTTCCGCCGCCTTCCGATAACGCCTTTTTGAAAGGATCCAAAATAACGTGTTGTTCATTCATGACGCATGAACGCCATCAGGGGAAGCTTTTATCCAAAGGACACTCAGCATTTGAAAATGCTTTGTGCCTATTTTTAACTGCGCTGCTGATTGAACCCTGATGTGTTTTTTGTTATCACTTTGTAACCATGCATATCGTCCTGAGGCAGGTGTTCCTCCTCAGATTTGGATCTCAGCATAGAACATGAACGCTACTGTAGTTTGAACCCCAGAAAATATACTTTTGTCGCAGATTTAGGTAATGATTGTAGGTTTGATTGATTGATACTTTTATTAGTAGATTGCACAGTACAGTACATATTCCCTACAATTGACCACTAAATGGTAACACCCCAATAAGTTTTTCAACTTGTTTAAGTCGGGGTCCACGTTAATCAATTCATGGTACAAATATATACTATCAACATAATACAGTCATCACACAAGTTAATCATCATAGTATATACAATGAATTATTTACATTATTTACAATCCGGGGGGTGGGATGAGGAGCTTTGGTTGATATCAGAACTTCAGTCATCAACAATTGCATCAACAGAGAAATGTGGACATTGAAACAGTGTAGGTCTTATTTAGTAGGATATGTACAGCCAGCAGAGAACATAGTGAGTTCACATAGCATAAGAACAAGTATATACATTAGAAGTACATTTGATTATTTACATTAGGTTATATACAATCCGGGGAGATGGGATGTGAATGGAGGAGGGTACTAGTAAAGGCGTTGAAGTTGCCTGGAGGTGTTGTGGTGCCTGTACAGTAGATGGCATTATTGTCCTGTTTAAGAGTGTCACAACATTGCTGTTTACGGAAGACAAACTGCTTTACAGTAGACGAAAACATGACTGCTGTTGTTGTGTGTTGTTACCGCGCTGGGAGGACGTTAATGAAACTGCCTAACAATAAAACCCACATAAGAAACCAAGAACTCGCGCTCGATCATTCTACAGTGTTAACGTCATTGGGAAGACACGTTGTTTATATCGTGGGAAAGCGGACGTGAAAACAGGCTGTCCTCACTCAGGTCCGCATGGAGCTGGAGGGGGCGTGGCCTCCAGCTCCACCTGAATTTCGGGAGATTTTCAGGAGAAAATTTGTCTGGAGGTGTTGTTTTAGAGCAGTTTTGAAGGAATATAGAGATGCACTTACTTTTATACCTGTTGGGAGTGCATTCCACATTGATGTGGCATAGAAAGAGAATGAGTTAAGACCTTTGTTAGATCGAAATCTGGGTTTAACGTGGTTTGTGGAGCTCCCCCTGGTGTTGTGGTTATGGCGGTCATTTATGTTAAGGAAGTAGTTTGACACGTACTTCGGTATCAAGGAGGTGTAGCGGATTTTATAGACCAGGCTCAGTGCAAGTTGTTTGACTCTGTCCTCCACCCTGAGCCAGCCCACTTTGGAGAAGTGGGTTGGATTGAGGTGTGATCTGGGGTGGAGGTCTAAAAGTAACCGGATTAGCTTATTCTGGGATGTTTGGAGTCTAGATTTGAGGGTTTTGGAGGTGCTGGGGTACCAGGAGGTGCAAGCGTAATCGAAGAAGGGTTGAATGAGAGTTCCCGCTAGAAACCTCAAGGTGCTTTTGTTGACCGTTATTTGGACAGGGAAGGAGAACCAAACGCTGAGCCCGGTCGTAACTTGTTTTCTCTGCTCTTTGAGACAAACAAGTGGAGGATGCAGCAGCTGGCAGAGTGGGTGCTGTTTTTTAGCGGGAGAAATTTCAGAGCCATGTTTAATTACCAGCTCCTTACCTTAAAGTGTCCTCGTTAAAGTCCTACTGAAAGCCACTACTAGCGACCACGCAGTCTGATAGTTTATATATCAATGATGAAATATTAACATTGCAACACATGCCAATACGGCCGCTTTAGTTTACTAAATTACAATTTTAAATTTCCCGGGAGTTTCGTCTTGAAAACGTCGTGTAATGATGACGTGTACGCAGGACGTCACAGGTTTTAAGAGAATATGAGCGCTGCACACACACACAGCTAAAAGTCGTCTGCTTTAACCGCATAATTACACAGTATTTTGGACATCTGTGTTGCTGAAACTTTTGCAATTTGTTCAATTCATATTGGAGAAGTCACAGTAGAAAGATGGAGTTGGGAAGCTTTAGCCTTTAGCCACACAAACACACGGTGATTCCTTGTTTAAAATTCCTGGAGGTGAAACTTTACTATGGATCAGAGCGCGGTCAAGCAAACATGAATCACGAGGGAATGTTAACCGGCAGTTTTCGGTGAGAAAATTGTGTTAAAAAGTCGCTTCTTACCGGAGAAAAGCTGAGCGTGTGCCGTCCATAAAGCTGCTGTCGACTCCCCTGAGACATTGGCGTCAACACACCTGTGGGCGTACACCTCCGACTATCAGGTACTATTTAACTCACTAAAACACTAGCAACACAATAGAAAGATAAGGGATTTCCCAGAATGATCTTAGTACATGTGTTTAAAAACATCGGAATATGTCCCAATGCTATCGCGTTTTGTTTTTTTTAACTCGTTTTTTATATATTTTTTATTTTTATTTTTTTTTCTAGTCCGTGGCTATCAATATCCTCAAACACAAATCTTTCATCCTCGCTCAAATTAATGGGGAAATTGTCGTTTTCTCGGTCCGAATGTGTTGCCCTAGGGTAAACTGGGTAACACAAGGCATATTGACAGAGCTTAAACCATTGTTACTATAACAATCTACAAGATTAATATAGGTTGCCTCTCTCTCTCTTCCCTTTCATCTTTCGGTATTCCTTCTTTTTAATTTTTTTTTAATTTTATTTATTTATTTTATTATCTTTCTAGCTATCATTATGTCTACGTACGTCAAGACACCCGTGGAGACACCCTTCCGACTATCAGGTAATATTAAACTCACTAAAACACTAGCAACACAATAGAAAGATAAGGGATTTCCCAGAATTATCCTAGTAAATGTGTCTAAAAACATCGGAGTCCGTCTCAATGCAATCATGTTTTTTTTTTTTTGTTTTTTTTTCGTAGTCCGTCGCTATCAATATCCTCAAAAATGAATCTTTCATTTTCGCTCAAATTTAGGGGGAAATTGTCGTATTCTCGGTCCGAATAGCACTTTTTCTTGGAGGCTCCCATTAAAAACTGTGAATATGTGAGGATCCATATGTGAGGATCCATATTCATGATGTCATCGTCTGCGACTTCCGGTAGAGGCAGGGCTTTTCTCTTAGCACCGAAAGTTGCGAACTTTATCGTGGATGTTCTCTACTAAATCCTTTCAGCAAAAATATGGCAATATCGCGAAACGATCAAGTATGACAGATAGAAGGGACCTGCTATCCCCTTTTAAATAAGAAAATCTCATTTCAGTAGGCCTTTAAGGATTGTAATAGAGATCCATCTGGATTTATCAACTCAATTCTAAACATTCCTTCACAAAAAAATAAATCTTTAACATCAATATTCATGGAACATGTCCACAAAAAATCTAGCTGTCAACACTGAATATTGCATTGTTGCATTTTTTTTCACAGTTTATGAACTTACACTCATATTTTGTTGAAGTATTATTCAATAAATATATTTATAAAGGATTTTTGAATTGTTGCTATTTTTTAGAATCCATCCATCCATCCATCCATCCATTTTCTACCGCTTATTCCAGAATATTTAAAAAAAATCTCACGTACCCCTTGGCATACCTTCAAGTACCCCCAGAGGGTACGCGTACCCCCATTTGAGAACCACTGACTTCGATCAATCAATCAATCAATCGTTTACTTATATAGCCCTAAATCACTAGTGTCTCAAAGGGCTGCACAAACCACTACGCCATCCTCGGTAGGCCCACATAAGGGCAAGGAAAACTCACACCCAGTGGGACGTCGGTGACAATGATGACTATGAGAACCTTGGAGAGGAGGATTTGTACCAACTGTAATCTTTTAATGCTAGACATGGGGAGACCCGAAAATAATACGTTACAGTAGTCGAGGCGAGACGTAACAAAAGCATGGATAATGATCTCAGCGTCTTTAGTGGACAGAATGGAGCGTATTTTAGCGATATTACGGAGATGAGAGAAGGCCGTTTTAGTAACGCTTTTAATGTGTGCCTCAAAGGAGAGAGTTGGGTCGAAGATAATACCCAGATTTTTTACCGTGTTGCCTTGTTTAATTTTTTGGTTGTCAAATGTTAGAGTTGTATTATTAAATAGAGGTCGGTGTCTAGCAGGACCGATAATCAGCATTTCCGTTTTTTGGCATTGAGTTGCAAAAAGTTAGCGGACTTCTATTGTTTAATTTCATTAAGACACGCCTCCAGCTGACTACAATCCGGCGTGTTGGTCAGCTTTAGGGGCATGTAGAGTTGGGTGTCATCAGCATAACAGTGAAAGCTAACACCGTATCGATGACCATAATAACTAGTATATCATGCAAAAGTGCAGACTACAACCATTTAAATACTTTTTTATAGTTCAAGACTTCACTGCACATCTTAATGGCAGCTACAGTTTCGATCTTAAAGATCTAAAAAATATATTTGGGAATGTCCGGCAGGTATAATGGTGGTGTAGGTGTATTGATCATTTGACAGTAGGTATGTGTTAACCCCAGCCCATGCTACTACTCTGTAAGACGTTCGACATTAGCGGCATGACTTTAATGATGTCGGCTTTTATGGCCTTTGCATTAAAAATACGGTGATAAGCTTTTTGACAGGATTGCTGAGGAGACATAAAGAAACTGTGCAGCAATCCAAGGCCAGCATGAGCCCGGGCCCGTTTGTGCACGTCTTGCTGCAAATTTATGGTTCATGGTGATTGCACGAGGAGCTGTTTTGCATACTACCCATCAGCCCCTGGGGAACGCACTATAGATCACATTCAATGGTTTGTAACTTGATGAACTATGCAGGTTAGAAAGGGGATAAGTCAGCTTTTTTTTTCTGCCATGATTTGAAACTATTATGCAAATGGGAAATCCATTAAATTGACACTAAACAATAACACATTCTGTCATAACACAATCTCACTCATTTGTATTTTTTGTCCTGATTTCTGAGAAAATCAGTGTAAGCCAGGGGTGCCCACACTTTTTCTGCAGGCGAGCTACTTTTCAATTGACCAACTCGAGGGGATCTACCACATTTATATATATCATTTATATTTATTTATTTATGAAAGAGACATTTTTGTAAACAAGTTAAATGTGTTTAATGATAATACAAGCATGTGTAACACATATAGATGTCTTTCTTTCACGAAGACAAGAATATAAGTTGGTGTATTACCTGATTCTGATGACTTGCATTGATTGGAATCAGACAGTAATGATGATAACGCCCACATTTTCAAATGGAGGAGAAAAAAAGTTGTCCTTTCTGTACAATACCACATGAAAGTGGTTGGTTTTTGGCATCTAATTCATCCAGCTTCCATACACTTTACAAGAAAAACATTGGCGGCAAATTCCGTAGCTTGCTTGATTGACATTCACGGCACCCGAGGGTCTTGTGTTATTATGAAAAAATGACAGAGAGGAAGGCGAGAAACACTTTTTATTTCAACAGACTTTCGCACCGTCCCTTCCGTCAAAACTCTAAAGGCCGACTGCACATTTCCTATCTTCACAATAAAAGCCCTGCTTCATGCTGCCTGCGCTAACAAAATAAGAGTCTCGGAAAGCTGGCGTGCACAAGTGATGTGCACGCCAGCTTTCTGAGGGATCGCTTGTGCACGCCAGTTTTCCGAGACTCTGTATTTAGTTAGCGCAGGCAGCATGAAGCAGGGCTTTTATTGTGAAGATAGGAAATGTGCAGTCGGCCTTTAGAGTTTTGACGGAAGGTACGGCGCGAGAGTCTGTTGAAATAAAAAGTGTTTCTCGCCTTCCTCTCGGTCATATTTTCATAATAATGATCTTGCAGCAGCCAGCGTCATCTCACAAGACCCTCCGGTACCGTGAATGTCATTTAAGTGACGTCTTGGTGAAGATTGATGATCACAAATTTTTAGGTCTATTTTTTTTAAAAGCTTGGCTCGATATCGACTGACACACCCCCCGCGGTCGACTGGTAGCTCGCGATCGACGTAATGGGCACCCCTGGTTTAGGCTATATATTGTATTAAAGGGACTCACAAAGGGAAATAGAACATATATCTGAAATTTGAGTAGACCGTGTAGTAGCAGTATTTCTTTTCCATTTATTGGAGGTTAGTCAAAACCCAGCCGTTGTTTTCTACCGTGAATACCTGGCAACACAAGTGACAAGCAAGATAATTGTCTTCCCTGTACAGTCCAGCATGATTGTGGTTTTATGGTCGGCTGCCGGCAGTGGGGAGCGCTGGTTCTCATTAAGCAGGCGGATCTTCCAGAACTTGTACATAAATAAATAGTTCATGCAAAATTCTCACATTTGCACTTTATATTCAAGTCATTTGAATTAAAAAAGGAATGTCAAATGTTCAGTGAATCACATATGCATGGCTTGATTGGACAAATGTTATGGAAAATAACGTGACGTCTTTCAAATATTCCTAACCACATTGCTGGGTCGAATATGTAAGTTATTATTCTTCTTAAATGTTGTAATATTTGCTAACACTCGTCCCTGTCTTTGGCCTGGAGCTAGGTACTGGCGAGGATGTCCGAAAATTATGATACATTTTGCGAAACTTAAGTCATGATGCGATGCATTATTGTGATAATGTAATATGGCCATATAGTGCAATATTTTACACTGATAGATTTAAAATAGAGCCTAAAATACGCGTTGTATATGTTCACTAGATGACAGGAATAATATCAAGACCAGTCGCTCTAGGTGAGGGGTGGCCAACCCATTGATCGCCATCGACCTGTAAGTCAAATATTTGAAAAAAAATAATAAATGAAAAAAAAATAGATATATATATACATATATATATACATACAGTGGGGCAACAAAGTATTTAGTCAGCCAGCGATTGTGCAAGTTCTCCCACTTAAACATGATGGCAGAGGTCAGTAAATTTCATCAAAGGTACACTTCAACTGTGAGAGAAAGAATGTGAAAAAAAATCCAGGAATTTTAAAGAATTAATTTGTAAATTATGGTGTAAAATAAGTATTTGGTCACTTCAAACAAGGAAGATCTCTGGCTCTCACAGACCTGTAACTTTTTCTTTAAGAAGTTCTTCTGTCCTCCACTCGCTACCTGTATTATTGGCACTTGTTGGAACTCGTTATCTGTATAAAAGACACCTGTCCACAGCCTCAAACAGTCAGACTCCAAACTCCACTATGGCCAAGACCAAAGAGCTGTCGAAGGACACCAGGAAAAGAATTGTAGACCTGCACCAGACTGAGACGAGTGAATCTAAATTAGGCAAGCAGCTTGGTGTGAAAAAATCAACTGCAGGAGCAATTTTCAGAAAATGGAAGACATACGAGACCTCTGATAATCTCCCTCGATCTGGGGCTCCACGCAAGATCTCATCCCGTGGGGTCAAAATGATCATGAGAACGGTGAGCAAAAATCCCAGAACCACACGGGGGACCTGGTGAATGACCTGCAGAGAGCTGGGACCAAAGAAACAAAGGTTACCATCAGTAACACACTACGCCGACAGGGAATCAAATACTGCAGTGCCAGACGTGTCCCCCTGCTTAAACCAGTGCATGTCCAGGCCCGTCTGAAGTTTGCCAGAGAGCACATGGATGATACAGCAGAGGATTGGGAGAATGTCATGTGGTCAGATGAAACCAAAATAGAACTTTTTGGTATAAACTCAACTTGTTGTGTTTGGAGGAAGAAGAATACTGAGTTGCATCCCAAGAACACCACACCTACTGTGAAGCATGGGGGTGAAAACATCATGTTTTGGGGCTGTTTTTCTGCTAAGGGGACAGGACGATTGATCCGTGTTAAGGAAAGAATGAATGGGGCCATGTATCGTGAGATTTTGAGCCAAAACCTCCTTCCATCAGTGAGAGCTTTGAATGGTTGACCAAATACTTATTTTCCACCATAATTTACAAATAAATTCTTTAAAATTCCTACAATGTGAATTCCTGGATTTTTTTTTCACATTCTGTCTCTCACAGTTGAAGTGTACCTATGATGAAAATGACAGACCTCTGTCATCATTTTAAGTGGGAGAACTTGCACAATCGGGTGGCTGACTAAATACTTTTTTGCCCCACTTTACATACTATATATATATATATATATATATATATATATATATATATATATATATATATATATATATATATATGTATATGACATTAGTGAGACCCCCCTGAAAATTGACCAACACATTTAACCCCTAAACACGCCCGCACACCCCCACCATTCTTCAGCCTAACATCACGTTACTTGAGACCAGGGATCTTGGGCTCGAAAAGGTTGATGACTACTGCTTTAGGTCCTGTGTTGTTTTGTGTTGGTTAGAATTATATTTCTGTTGCTTCTTTTCCTTCCTTGTTTACTTTCCCGTTGCCAGGAGCGCTGAACTTTACAACCCACTTGTTGTTTATAGAGTTGTGTCCCCACCTGCTGCTGACACTAACTACGCTCCCTTTATACACCTGTATCGTCGTTCACAAGACGCACGTCCATTGTTTGTCAATGACAACAGTTAGTTTCTCTGTTTGCCTTATGTGACTGTTGGCATTTCAGGTTTGTGGGTTTTCTCTTAGCTTGCTTGCCATTGGCGAGCATCATGTTGTTCATTCAATGGTAAAGAATCTGGGTGTTATCTTTGACCCAACTCTCTCCTTTGAGTCACACATTAAAAGCGTTACTAAAACGGCCTTCTTTCATCTCCGTAATATCGCTAAAATTCGCTCCATTCTGTCCTCTAAAGACGCTGAGATCATTATCCATGCGTTTGTTACGTCTCGCCTCGATTACTGTAACGTATTATTTTCGGGTCTCCCCATGTCTAGCATTAAAAGATTACAGTTGGTACAAAATGCGGCTGCTAGACTTTTGACAAGAACAAGAAAGTTTGATCACATTACGCCTGTACTGTATATACCTTTATATACATATATACATACATATATACCTATACTGTATATACCTTTATATACATATATACATACATATATACCTATACTGTATATACCTTTATATACATATATACATACATATATACCTATACTGGCTCACCTGCACTGGCTTCCTGTGCACTTAAGATGTGACTTTAAGGTTTTACTACTTACGTATAAAATACTACACGGTCTAGCTCCATCCTATCTTGCCGATTGTATTGTACCATATGTCCCGGCAAGAAATCTGCCTTCAAAGGATTCCCAAAGCCCAAAAAAAGTCTGCGGGCTATAGAGCGTTTTCATTTCGGGCTCCAGTACTCTGGAATGCCCTCCCGGTAACAGTTCGAGATGCTACCTCAGTAGAAGCATTTAAGTCTCACCTTAAAACTCATTTGTATACTCTAGCCTTTAAATAGACTGTTCAGAATAAAATAAACCAAACTCTGCTTAAGCCTAGTTCTTCACATTAGCTATGAGTCAATGTTTCCTTAAAAAATGTGACGTATAAACGACACAGAATGTACTTAATGTTACATTTTTTTTTATAAATGGACACTTATTAATACAGACCGTTGCTGCGGTCTTTAACTAATTTTTTTGGGGGGTACCACATTTCCAGACAACGTAAGGCCCTTCGTTATTCTGATTTCATATATTCCTGAGAACCAGCGTGTTTTGCAGGGGACATTTGATTTGTGTCTATTTGTTTAAATATTTGCCCTGTCCATGCAACAGGAACACGCTGCTGTTTTTAAGGACCTACTGCAAAAAAGCTAGTCAAAGATCATCCATATGACATCGCTCCATTGTTTTCTGAAATCTGATGCAAAATTGTTAGTCTATTCAAAGTTTGTTTAACTTAACTTTGGCGCCTTCCGTCTGATTGTAGCTGAGATAGGCACCAGCGACCCCAAAGGCAATAAGTGGTAGAAATGGATGGATAAAGGAACCATATGTAATAATTTCATGTCAAGTCATCATTAAATGGCTCTGATTTGTCAAAAGGCATTAATAAATCGTGTTTTTATTTTTCAATACCTCTATAACTGATAACAGTAGTTCAGCCGGGATATGCTCATTTCAATATTATATTTACAGCCCCGAAATCTTGTTATTGTTTTCATTTCAATGTCCCACCCTTCAACATTTGACCAATTAGAAAGTCTGTGAGTGTGTCACATCCAGACAGCCAGCTACGCAGCGCCACCTTCCTCTGGCTACTGCCACTGGTAAAGTTACTAAACATGTCAGACCTTAGTAAATCTAAAATGCCTCGTTATGATTCTCAAGTTATTCATGACGAAGCCAGGAACAAAAGGAGGATTTGTATCGGGGGATGCCTTTGAATGATGGAGACGACTGAAGGCAGGGAATAATTTTTTGTTTCCTTATTACTTGTAATAAACGGAAATGGACATTTTGTATTTAAACTATGTCTTTGATCTTGTCTAACAAAGCTAGTATGTTGGTGCAACAAATGCTTAGTATGCTAGCCCGGTCAAGGACACATCGACATATAGGCTAACGGAGGAAATATATGCCCGTTAGCCTGAAAGGGCGAAGTATATTTTCGACAAATAAAACTTATGTGGATATGAGTAGCGTCAGTGCTGTCATGGCAATGTGAAACATATGGAGACAGCCTAATCATGTGATAGAATCATTCTTCATTCATGTTTGCATATTGTGGACTACAAGTACCAAGTTATATGGCAATCTAAAATGTATGAAACAGTAGCCTATAGGCCTACCTTGGTAAAATGTCTCCTCTTTAGTTTTGAGTGTAAATATGCTCTACTTATTTGCACCAGTTTAACCGTTGCTCGTGTTGGTTGTAGCTCGTTTTCGTCTTTGTTTTCTGATCGTACTGACAATAACCATAGGATTGCCATTTGTTGTGATTTTGTACACAGGCATGACTTACTTCTTCCTGAAAATAGCATAATGTCTGTGTAAAATGTGTTGGTTAGAGATTTGTTATTATTAACACAACGCTTGCCTATTCAGCTATTATGGTCCCAGCACCTCAACCCCTGTTAACCTTCGTCTTGTGTTAGGGTCGGCACCGACCCGTTTTAGTTTTTAAATGCATAAAAACACCACATAAATTTATTTTTTTGAATCAAAGCTTTTTGACTTTGTCAGGAACCTCTTTGTCAACAAAATAAAACATTTTAATTTTTTTCACTAAATTATAAAATGCTCTGGTAGAAATTATGCCCTTGGTGTTGTTAGGGTCGGTTTCGACCCAGTTATAAAAACAAGATGATAAAGCAATGATGAGAGCCAAAACTGAACACACTGACAGCCAGCTCCTCTCCCAATCATGTGAGCTTTAGTGGATTCTCATTTTACCTTGTTATCCTGTACAAAAACAAACAAAAGACGGACACTAAAAGTGTCACTTTTTGCCACTCTGATTTTGTTTTTTATTAGTTTTGGAACTAGTAATCTATTTCTCTTGGTTTCATTTGCTTGATTGGTTGTTGTTTGTTTGATGTTGGATTTCTGTTGCTGAAAAAAATACTTTTTAGCCTTTTTCTTGAAGTAAATATATATGGGTCGAAATTGACCCGTAACACCATAGATGTTACTATACTTAAAATTCTTAAAATGAAAAAATAAATAAAACACATTTATTCAAGAGATGTGTTCTAATACCCCTTAGTAATACTTAGGTAACACAACAACCTTTTTTTTTATGTATATGATTCTTTTGAGGTTCGTTTTACCATTTTTAAAAATTGAAATCGAGGGGTATACTGACAAAAAAAGGCCCAATGGCCCAAACCAAAAAATATTAAAACCAATATTTTCAAGGATAAGGAAGCCTAACGAGGTAACCAAGAGATGAGAAACAAATTGGATGATAGATAATTGTTTTTAGTGTATTTTACAGCTGATTTAAGACATGGGTCAAAACCGACCCGTTAACATAAGAGATGGTAACACAAAGCTAACACAAGAGGAAGGTTAAGGGGCTGTAGAAGTTTGAAGTTCCTTGGAGTAGCCCAGTCGATCAAGCCGGATTCGGCGGCGTATACGGCAACATCAGTCAGGGAGAGGGCGAGGAGACTACAGAATTTTTGACCGTGCTCGCGGTACCATTTCTGGCCAGATTTTTACATTTTGCTCCCTTTGATAACTGGTCCGTGGGCTGTCATGAAAAGCTCTGCATTATACTACAGCACATTGAAGGAGGATCTTTGTGGTAGGTCAGTACTGTAGGTTGGTAGAAAGATGAATAAACAGACCGATGAATAGACTCACTTTCTTTATCAAAAAGCCGGTACAGTAGTTGCAGCTTTCTTTTGACCTCATGGAAAAGCACAGAGACTGAATGACCAACGTGTGGGAGTGTTTGTTTGGGGAAAGACTACAGAGAAAAATTGACTGGTTGTAATGTTTGGCTGATTTTATATCAAAACCAGTAAAAAGTTTGAGGAAACTTTACATTCAATCAATCAATCAATGTTTATTTATATAGCCCCAAATCACAAATGTCTCAAAGGACTGCACAAATCATTACGACTACAACATCCTCGGAAGAACCCACAAAAGGGCAAGGAAAACTCACACCCAGTGGGCAGGGAGAATTCACATCCAGTGGGACGCCAGTGACAATGCTGACTATGAGAAACCTTGGAGAGGACCTCAGATGTGGGCAACCCCCCCCCCTCTAGGGGACCGAAAGCAATGGATGTCGAGCGGGTCTAACATGATACTGTGAAAGTTCAATCCATAGTGGCTCCAAGACAGCAGTGAGAGTCCCGTCCACAGGAAACCATCTCAAGCGGATCAGCAGCGTAGAGATGTCCCCAACCGATACAGGCGAGCGGTCCATCCTGGGTCCCGACGAGCGGTCCATCCTGGGTCTCGACTCTGGACAGTCAGTACTTCATCCATGGTCATCGGACCGGACCCCCTCCACAAGGGAGGGGGGGACATAGGAGAAAGAAAAGAAGCGGCAGATCAACTGGTCTAAAAAGGAGGTCTATTTAAAGGCTAGAGTATACAGATGAGTTTTAAGATGAGACTTAAATGCTTCTACTGAGGTAGCATCTTGAACTGTTACCGGGAGGGCATTCCAGAGTACTGGAGCCCGAACGGAAAACGCTCTATAGCCCGCAGACTTTTTTTGAGCTCTAGGAATCACTAATAAGCCGGAGTCTTTTGAACGCAGATTTCTTGCCGGGACATACGGTACAATACAATCGGCAAGATAGGCTGGAGCTAGACCGTGTAGTATTTTATACGTAAGTAGTAAAACCTTAAAGTCACATCTTAAGTGCACAGGAAGCCAGTGCAGGTGAGCCAGTATAGACGTTGAAAATCAAATCCTTTTGAAAAGTGTAGCGTTCGGTTTTTGTTGATTCTTAATCAATTCATGGTACAAATATATACTATCAGTATAATACAGTCATCACACAAGTTAATCATCAGAGTATATACATTTAATTATTCACATTATTTACAATCTGTCATGCCTGGACTGTGGTTATTTTTGCTTCTTCGATGCAGAGAGGATACGGGACGAGCCAGACGAGAGTGTAAGTACATGGTTGTTTATTTGACCACTAAATACAAAAATAAACGAACTTAGGGCGCTCACAAAGAGGTACAAAACTTGGCTACAAAAATACAAACGGGAAAACGAAACACCTGCTCGATGGCATGAAACACGATAAACAATAAACTTAAACTTGCACTGTGGCAGAACTATGAACAACTAAAACAAAAACACTTACTGTGACCGAAACAAGGGGCATGGATAGCAGGGTGCGTAGCAGGTAATCGTGAAAGCATGAAGGCAAGCACATGCAAAAATCCCAGACTGATGGACAGAAAGTAAAATCCTTAAATAGTAGCAGTGGTAATGAAAAACAGGTGTGAGAGGCTGATGATCGGCGCGTGACTAGGGGAAACTAATGAGTAGCTATGCTAACAAAACAAACCAGGAAGTGAAAAGACACAACCAAAACATGATCCATAGGTGGGACACAATCCGGGGTGTGGGGTGTGGAGGGGGTTTATAGGTTTGTTTGCTATCAGCACTTCAGTCATCAACATTTATATCATCTAAAAAAATGGACATTGTAAGAGTGAAGGTCTGACTTCGTAGGATTTGTACAGCGAGTAGTCTGTTTGCAACTAACTCAGAGTAAAACATTATATAACAGGAACACCATCATCTAGTTATGTTACCATTAGTAGTTTAACAGAACGTATATATTTGCAAAAAGGCTGTTGTGGAGGTTGCCCTCCAGGGGTTTTTTTGGACCACAAAGCACCGACATGAGAGCCTGGTTCAGGTTCACAATACAGTTTTATTTCGCCAATGAAGTCTCTGGGTTGCTTTCAGGCAATTGTCGCTTTTTGGCTGTCAGTGTTGCTCTCGCTCTCCCCCGGCTCCAACCAACAGTCTCCTCCAGGCTGCTGCTTATACAGAAGGACAGGTGATTAGACCACAAGGCCCACCTGGGCCATCGACACACCTGTCGCTGACTTCGAGGCCGCTCCTGGCACACCCCGTTCTGCTGCAGGCCCCCAGGCCACGCCCCGCCTCCACAGCTGTATTTTAGAAATGATATTGAATAAAAAAATTTAACAAAACATCTGTGGAATTTTTTTGACGTACAGGCTTGTCACTCACGTATGTGCCCGGAGCGTGCAAACTTGATAGCACACGCAAAGCTGATGTATTAATAGTGTGCAAAGTGGATTGTGTCCGTTAAGTGAGCAGAATAAGGAATGTAATCTATTTTACGTCACTGTCTTCACTAAAAAGCAGAATATATGCTGATCATCCAAAAATGCTTGTATTTCCAGGACGAGAAGATGCAAAATATGATTATTCGGCTCACGCAATGTGATTTATCAACACTCACCACCGTTTTGCAAGCACCATGTGTGTTTTATTTAGTATGTGTCAAAGGGATGTGCAAACTGACAGTTCCACACACAACTATTATGTTAGATCCACTATGGACTGGACTTTCACAATATTATGTCAGACACACATTGCATCCAGTCTCCCCTAGGGGAGGGGTTAACCACATTTGCGGTCCTCTCCAAGGTTTCTCATAGTCATTCTCATTGACGTCTCACTGGGTTGTGAGTTATTCTTTGCCCTTATGTGGGCGCTGAACCGCGGATGTCGTTGTGGCTTGTGCAGCCCTTTGAGACACTTGTGATTTGGGGCTATATAAATAAACATTGATTGATTGATTGAGCTGCAGATTCAGTGCTTGTTCTGCGAAGACAGACAATGGAGGGACGGGATCCTCTGTAATACATGTGTGTTTCAACATATTTGGATGGTCAGAAATAAAACAAATATATTAGACGTATCGTCTGTTCCAGGGGTCCTAAACATTTTTGACTTTGGTGGCCAGCTTTTTTCACTACGGAGTGGCCCACTAAAATATTAACAATGAATTAGTCGTCTTACTCTTGATTTAATCATATTCAATAATTAGGGTCCGCCAGGCCCATTGCAAAAGGACCCCAAAAGGAGTCCTTTTGCAATGGGCTAAAGGACCCTATTGAAACTGTAAGGTTTTATTATTATTATTATTATTTATTATTATTCCGCACCTTCGCACCCCAATTCGACCCCCTTAACATGCTTCAAAACTCTCCAAATTTGACACACACGTCGCTATGGCGAACTTTCCCAACTTATTAAGCAACCAAACCCCAAAAAATCTAAATTGCGTGCTAGCGCCCCCTAGGAAGAAACAAAAATCAGACTGCTTGTAACTTCCGTTAGCAATGTCGTAGAGACATGAAACAATAACCTCTATGTAGGGCTGACTTAGACCTAGATTTCATAATTTTTTTTCTTCTAGGGCAAAAATCAACAAACATTTTGGAAAAACCCATTCAAAGCTAAATTTTCGCAAAAAATTCAATTTTTGCCTCTTTCAGCTGTAATTTGACCCCCTTAAAATGCTTCAAAACTCACCAAACTAGGCACACACAAAATTGCGATCAAATGAAAAAACCAAACACCAAAACTCAAAAATGCGCTCTAACGCAATTTTTGAAAAAAACTGAAAAAACTGCTCCTAGATACGGAAAACAGACAAAACTGCTTGTAACTTCCAGTAGAAATGTTGGACAGACATGAAACAACAACCTCTATGTAGGTCTTACTTAGACCTAAATTTTAATAATTGACATCCTGCAGCAAAAATCAACAGGAAGTTAAAAATTACCCCGTCAAAATAAAAGTTTTCTAAAAACCCGTCACCTTTTTTCAAACATTATGCAATCCAATTCCAAAACCAAACCTGACCCAGCAACACTCAGAACTGCAATAAACAGAGCAATTGAGAGGAGACACAAACACCACACAAAACAAACCAAAAGTAGTGAAGCAAAAATGAATATTATCAACAACAGTATCAATATTAGTTATAATTTCAGCATAGCAGTGATTAAAAATCACACATTGACATTATCATTAGACATTTATAAAAAATAAAAAAAAGAATAGTGTCACAGTGGCTTACACTTGCATGGCATCTCATAAGCTGGACAACACACTGTGTCCAATGTTTTCACAAAGATAAAACAAGTCATATTTTTGGTTCGTTTAATAGTTAAAACAAATTTACATTATTGCAATCAGTTGATAAAACATTGTCCTTTACAATTATAATTTTTTTTTTTTTTTAAATCTACTACTCTGCTAGCATGTCAGCAGACTGGGGTAGATCCTGCTGAAATCTTATGTATTGAATGAATACAGAATCTGTTTGAATCGGAAAAATATCGTTTTTGAATCGAAAATCGCGTTGAATTGAAAAAATCAGTATATTATCGAATCATGACCCCAAGAATCGATATCGAATCGAATCGTGGGACACCCAAAGATTCGCAGCCCTAATATATATATATATATATATATATATATATATATATATATATATATATATATATATATATATATATATATATCAATCATCAATCAATCAATGTTTACTTATATAGCCCTAAATCACTAGTGTCTCAAAGGGCTGCACAAACCACTACGACATCCTCGGTAGGCCCACATAAGGGCAAGGAAAACTCACACCCAGTGGGACATCGGTGACATATATATATATATATATATATATATATATATATATATATATATATATATATATATATATATATATATATATGGCAGAGGGGTTAGTGCGTCTGCCTCACAATACGAAGGTCCTGCAGTCCTGGGTTCAAATCCAGGCTCGGGATCTTTCTGTGTGGAGTTTGCATGTTCTCCCCGTGAATGCGTGGGTTCCCTCCGGGTACTCCGGCTTCCTCCCACTTCCAAAGACATGCACCTGGGGATAGGTTGATTGGCAACACTAAATGGTCCCTAGTGTGTGAATGTGAGTGTGAATGTTGTCTGTGTATCTGTGTTGGCCCTGCGATGAGGTGGCGACTTGTCCAGGGTGTACCCCGCCTTCCGCCCGATTGTAGCTGAGATAGGCGCCAGCGCCCCCCGCGACCCCAAAAGGGAATAAGCGGTAGAAAATGGATGGATGGATGGATGGATATATATATATATATATATATATATATATATATATGTATATATATATATATATATATATATATATATATATATATATCAAATAAAAAGATAATACTAATCAAATATACTGCATAAAAAAGGACTCATAAAAACTGCTGAAAGTTACAGTAACATATAAATACCCAGTGTTAAAATACGATGTAAATAAATTAAAGATAAATAATAATAGTATACATGTTTTATAGGTTTGTTAAATAAACTGTCAATACCATTAAAGAGCAAATGAAAGTATAGCTTCACCAATTTTGTCATCTTTTTTGCAATTAAGAAACTTCTCGATGACTTCAGCTCCGGGCTTCTTCTGTTTGTTTGAGATTGTCATTACCAAGTGGTGAAAAAGTGTATTGCAACTGGACACCAGCGTCGTTCACACGAACCACAGCTGAGAAACATATATTTTATGGCGGCCCTCTCGGGGGTGCTCGCGCTATGGTTAAGAAACACTGGTCTATTCAGCAATTTAATTTAATAACTTTATAGCTGCTGGATGACTTCGGGGGCTGATTAAAACAAATTCAATTTTCGCGTTTGGTATCTGCTGGCGTTTTTTGTAATGTTATTCTTTCTTTTTGATTGAGCAAATATATCTTGGTCTTGTACATGGGAAGAATTGACAATAAAGATGACAGTGGACGGTGGAGTTGAGTTATATTACTATAATATAGCTCCTGTATGAAAAGACGTCTTTCATTATGCATGTTTGCACACAGAATTAAGTGTCAGTGTGTTTCTGTTGTCTAGATTGTGATTCAGGAAAGGTGTTACAAATCATTAAGGTGTGCTACTGGTTCAACAGATATGAGGATGATAACATGAATATGCAGAAAAATAATATTAAGTGTCTCTATGATAAAAGCCCTATATAAACGCAAAATCCTTATTTAAATAAAGCAGTCTGCACCACAGTGTTAGTAGATTCTATTGATTGATTGAGACTTTTATTAGTAGATTGCACAGTACAGTACATATTCCCTACAATTGACCACTAAATGGTAACACCCCAATAAGTTGTTCAACTTGTTTAAGTCGGGGTCCACGTTAATCAATTTATGGTAGATCACATGCAACACATCCACTGGTCCAGGGGTCAGCAACCCAAAATGTTGAAAGAGCCAAATTGGACCAAAAATACAACAAAAAAATCTGTCTGGAGCCGCAAAAAATGAAAAGTCATATATAAGTGTTATAATGAAGGCAACACATGACATAAGTGTCTATATTAGCTATGTTAGCCTACTATCGAAATGACTGTATTGCAGGCTAACTCAAATCTTCGTTGTCAGTAATATTAAAATATAATATTCATTCTAATATTCATTCAGTGCTAAATATTATAAACTTATCACTTTCCTCGGGCACTGTTCCCCTAGCATTCAAAAAAGCGGTTATTCATCCTCTTCTTAAAAGACCTAACCTCGATCCTGACCTCATGGTAAACTACCAACCGGTGTCTCACCTTCCCTTTATTTCAAAAATCCTCAAAAAAATTTTTGCGGAGCAGTTAAATGAACACTTAGCGTCTAACAATCTATGTGAAACCTTTCAATCCGGTTTCAGGGCAAATCACTCCACGGAGACAGCCGACGCAAAAATGACTAATGATCTATTGCTAACGATGGATTCTGATGCGTCATCTATGTTGCTGCTCCTCGATCTTAGCGCTGCTTTCGATACTGTAGATCATAATATTTTATTAGAACGTATCAAAACACGAATTGGTATGTCAGACTTAGCCCTGTCTTGGTTTAACTCTTATCTTACTGATAGGATGCAGTGCGTCTCCCATAACAATGTGACCTCGGACTACGTTAAGGTAACGTGTGGAGTTCCCCAGGGTTCGGTCCTTGGCCCTGCACTCTTCAGCATCTACATGCTGCCACTAGGTGACATCATACGCAAATACGGTGTTAGCTTTCACTGTTATGCTGATGACACCCAACTCTACATGCCCCTAAAGCTGACCAACACGCCGGATTGTAGTCAGCTGGAGGCGTGTCTTAATGAAATTAAACAATGGATGTCCGCTAACTTTTTGCAACTCAACGCCAAAAAAACGGAAATGCGGATTATCGGTCCTGCTAGACACCGACCTCTATTTAATAATACAACTCTAACATTTGACAACCAAACAATTAAAAAAAGGATGTCGTAGTGGTTTGTGCAGCCCTTTGAGACACTAGTGATTTAGGGCTATATAAGTAAATATTGATTGATTGATTGATTCTACACATTTTCGGCTTCACGGTGGGACAGGGGTTAGTACGTCTGCCTCACAATACGAAAGTCCTGCAGTCCTGGGTTCAAGCCCAGGCTCGGGATTTTTCTGTGTGGAGTTTGCAAGTTCTCCCCGTGAATGCGTGGGTTCCCTCCGGGTACTCCGGCTTCCTCCCACTTCCAAAGACATGCACCTGGGGATAGGTTGATTGGCAACACTAAATTGGCCTCAGTGTGTGAATGTTGTCTGTCTATCTGTGTTGGCCCTGTGATGAGGTGGCGACTTGTCCACGGTATGATACGCCTTCCGCCCGATTGTAGCTGAGATAGGCGCCAGTGCCCCCCGCGACCCTAAAAGGGAATAAGCGGTAGAAAATGGATGGATGGATTCTACACATTTTTACAAAATTGGAAAACATTAGTAAAACAGAGGCTTCTTAGCAGTGGTCCCTAACCACCGGGTTCGATTTGTACCGGGCTGCAAAATAATTTTTTATTAAATCAACATAAAAAAAACACAAGATACACTTACAATTAGTGCACCAACGCAAAAAAAACTCCCTTTTTCATGATAAAAAATTTAAAAATAAAGAATTTCCCCCGCCGGGCCGCGGGACAAATTATCAAGCGTTGACCAGTCCGCAGCTACAAAAAGGTTGGGCACCACTGTCTTAGAGGATGAGATAATGTTTATCAATCAATCAATCAATCAATGTTTACTTATATAGCCCTAAATCACTAGTGTCTCAAAGGGCTGCACAAACCACCACGACATCCTCGGTAGGCCCACATAAGGGCAAGGAAAACTCACACCCAGTGGGACGTCGGTGACAATGATGACTATGAGAACCTTGGAGAGGAGGAAAGCAATGGATGTCGAGCGGGCCTAAGATGATGCTGTGAGAGTTCAATCCATAATGGATCCCTGCTTGCCTGTGTATCAGCTGGGGACATCTCTGCGCTGCTGATCCGCCTCCGCTTGGGATGGTTTCCTGCTGGCTCCGCTGTGAACGGGACTCTCGCTGCTGTGGTGGATCCGCTTTGGACTGGACTCTCGTTTAGATATTACTGGTTTAGGATGGCCAAAGGTCCAAGTTAAGGAAAATGGCGGGCTGTCTTCTTTGAATGGATTTAAAACAAGCTACGAAAGCTGGGTAATGTTTGCTGTGGTCTGGAACAACATGGCACACAAACAACTATCAGACATGTAGCCAATATTACATACAGACGGTATGTCACGAGAAATGCAGATATAAATTTAATAGACATAGGAAATTAAATGAGCTCAAATATACAAACAAGTGAGGCATAATGATGCAATATGTACATAAAGCTATCCTAAATAGCATGTTAGCATTGATTCGCTTTAAAGTCATGTACTACACACAAGTCGATACCATCAACAACGTCGTGGCGCAGTGGAGAGTGGACGTGCGCAACCCGAGGGTCCCTGGTTCAATCCCCACCTAGTACCAACCTCAACACGTCCGTTGTGTCCTGAGCAAGACACTTCACCCTTGCTCGTAATGGGTGCTGGTTAGCGCCTTGCATGGCAGCTCCCTCCATCAGTGTGTGAATGTGTGTGTGAATGGGTAAATGTGGAAGTAGTGTCAAAGCGCTTTGAGTACCTTGAAGGTAGAAAAGCGCTATACAAGTACAACCCATTTGTCATTATCATTAACAAAGCTCACATTTGTGCATTCACACACAGCATAAATAGTTTGGTGGACAAAATGAGACAAAGAAAGAGTGGCATCAAACAAGAAAATTGTACATGTACACACACTCCGGTGAGTTCAAGGACTGCCAAAATTAGTAGGACTTTCCAAATACCTTCATAAAAAAAAACATGTTTAATATAAATAGTGGGATTGTCCTCCTAGAGAAACCCTATTAAAACAAAAATATATTTTTTCCCCCATCTTTTTCTATTTTCATACATTTTCGAAAAGCTCCAGGGAGCCACTAAGGAGGCACTCTAGAGCCGCAGATTGAAGACCCCTGCACTAGTAGTACACGCTATTTTTTTTCTTGCACACACTGTTTAGCGCGTGGTATTTGGATCTTAGTAAATCCAGCCCTAAATCGCTCTTATTCGGAATACAATGCTTAAAACGCATTGCAAATGTTGCAAACTGCCCCTCTGTGCAAAGGCATGGTCCAAGTGTTTTTTTACTGGTGAAAGTCCAAATTGGAGTATTTCTGTTGCAATCATTGAACTTATTGTTGACCTTTTTGCCCGTGGCATTTTGGGAAGGTTTGATTAATCACTGACCTTTGCTGTTTTGCCTTTTGTGTGCAGATGCACGTGATATTTTTACATTTGTGATCTCAAGGCTAATCTGAGGCACGTTTGATGAATAAGTACCTTTTATTAATAGAATTTAAAAAAAGCCTTAATTGTCATCGCACCGTGTATAGCAGGGGTGCCCACACTTTTTCTGCATGGCGAGCTACTTTTCAATTGACCAACTCGAGGGGATCTACCACATTTATATATCTCATTTATATTTATTTATTTATGAAAGAGACATTTTTGTAAACAAGTTAAATGTGTTTAATGATAATACAAGCATGTGTAACACATATAGATGTCTTTCTTTCACAAAGACAAGAATATAAGTTGCTGTATTACCTGATTCTGATGACTTGCATTGATTGGAATCAGACAGTAATGATGATAACGCCCACATTTTCAAATGGAGGAGAAAAAAAGTTGTCCTTTCTGTACAATACCACATGAAAGTGGTTGGTTTTTGGCATCTAATTCATCCAGCTTCCATACACTTTACAAGAAAAACATTGGCGGCAAATTCCGTAGCTTGCTTGATTGACATTCACGGCACCCGAGGGTCTTGTGAGATGACGCTGGCTGCTGCCAGTTCATTATTATGAAAAAATGACAGAGAGGAAGGCGAGAAACACTTTTTATTTCAACAGATTTTCGCGCCGTCCCTTCCGTCAAAACTCTAAAGGCCGACTGCACATTTCCTATCTTCACAATAAAAGCCCTGCTTCATGCTGCCTGCGCTAACAAAATAAGAGTCTCGGAAAGCTGGCGTGCACAAGTGATGTGCACGCCAGCTTTCTGAGGGATCGCTTGTGCACGCCGGTTTTCCGAGACTCTAATAACAGAGTGCGGGTACTAGACTGGCCTGCCTGTAGTCCAGACCTATTTTCCATTAAAAATCTGTGGCGCAACATGAAGCGTAAAATACCACAACCGAAATAATTCCTCCTGAAAAGCTTAAAAAATTGGTCTCCTCAGTTCCCAAACGTTTACTGAGTGTTGTTAAAAGGAAAGGCCATGTAACACAGTGGTAAAAATGCCCCTGGGCCAACTTTTTTGCAATGTGTTGCTGCCATAAAATTCTAAGTTAATGATTATTTGCAAAAAAAAATGAAGTTTCTCAGCTCAAACATTAAATATAATGTCTTTGGAGTCTATTCAGTTGAATAGAAGTTAAAAAGGATTTGCAAATCATTGTATCCTGTTTTTATTTATGATTTACACAACGTGCCAACTTCACTGGTTTTGGGTTCTGTATTAACGACATCAATATAACTATTAAACCCTGTCTGTACAAATCACCACAATAAAAATGTACGAGTTATGCATTCCATTTGGAGAAGCCACTATTTGGTATGAGGACTCGTGTGCCGCCGGACACGGTGCAGTAGATCCATCAAGTCAGGCACAAGGTTGCTCTCATATTGATCTGACTTGCTGTCCCAGCAGATGAGATCTGGGGAATAGAAAGGCCTTTATTCAGTCCCTTGAACTGTCAAAAGTTTATCCCTGACCAGTGGCAGGTGTACACTGAGCTTTTGCAAGAGCCCGCTACCACTTGGGGAAACTGTTGCTGTGGAAAGTCTGAAACAAAGGTGTTCAGTCCTTGCATGCCAAGGTAAAATATGCATCCGTGGTTGTAGGCTATAAAGGAATTTGACAGTTTATTCATCCATGTATTCATTACATTTTATCTATTTTCTTTCTTGCATCTGTGTGCTATAAGTGTTTTCAAACAGAACAATATACAAACCCCGTTTCCATATGAGTTGGGAAATTGTGTTAGATGTAAATATAAACAGAATACAATGATTTGTAAATCCCATATTCAATTGAATGCACTACAAAGACAACATATTTGGTATTCAAACTCATAAACTATTTACATATATTTTTTTGAAAATATTGATTAACTTAGAATTTCATGGCTGCAACACGTGCCAAAGTAGTTGGGAAAGGGCATGTTCACCACTGTGTTACATCACCTTTTCTTTTAACAACACTCAATAAACGTTTGGGAACTGAGGAAACTAATTGGTGAAGCTTTGAAAGTGGAATTCTTTCCCATTCTTGTTTTATGTAGAGCTTCAGTCCTTCAACAGTCCGGGGTCTCCGCTGTCGTATTTTGCGCTTCATAATGCGCCACACATTTTTGATTGGAGACAGGTTTGGACTGCAGGCGGGCCAGGAAAGTAACCACACTCGTTTTGTACGAAGCCACACTGTTGTAACACATGCTGAATGTGGCTTGGCATTGTCTTGCTGAAATAAGCAGGGGCGTCCATGAAAAAGACGGCGCTTAGATGGCAGCATATGTTGTCCCAAAACCTGTATGTACCTTTCAGCATTAATGGTGTAAGTTACCCATGAATTGGGCACTAATACACCTAGGAAAGTACCTGCACTCGTTTTGTACGAAGCCACACTGTTGTAACACGTGCTGAATGTGGCTTGGCATTGTCTTGCTGAAATAAGCAGGGGCGTCCATGAAGAAGACGGCACTTAGATGGCAGCATATGTTGTCCCAAAACCTGTATGTACCTTTCAGCATTAATGGTGTAAGTTACCCATGAATTGGGCACTAATACACCCCCATACCATCACAGATGCTGGCTTTTGAACTTTGCTCCTATAACAATCCAGATGGTTATTTTCCTCTTTGTTACGGAGGACACCAGATTCAAAGTTTCCAAATATAATTTGAAATGTGGACTTGTCAGACCACAGAACACTTTTCTACTTTGCATCAGTCCATCTTAGATGATCGCGGGCCCAGCAAAGCCAGCGGTGTTCCCGGGTGTTGTTGATAAATGGCTTTCGCTTTGCATAGCAGAGTTTTAACTTGCACTTACAGATGTAGCGACCAACTGTAGTTACTGACAGTGCTTTTATGAAGTGTTCCTGAGCCCATGTGGTGATATTCTCTACACAATGATGTCGGTTTTTGATGCAGTACCGCCTGAGGGATCAAAGGTTCGTAATATCATCGCTTACGTACAGTGATTTCTCCAGTTTCTCTAAACCTTTTGACGATTTTACAGACCGTAGATGGTAAAATCCCTAAATTCCTTGCAACAGCTCGTTGAGAAATGTTGTTCTAAAACTGTTTGCTTACAAATTGGTGACCCTCGCCTCATCCTTGTTTGTGAATTACTTAGCATTTCACGGAAGCTGCTTTTATACCCAATCATGGCACCCACCTGTTCCCAATTAGCCTGCACACCTGTGGGATGTTCCAAATAAGTGTTTGATGAGCATTTTTTAACTTTATCAGTATTTATTGCCACCTTTCCCAACTTCTTTGTCACGTGTTGCTGGCATCAAATTTCAAAGTTAATGATTATTTGCAGAAAAACAATGTTTATCAGTTTTAACATCAAATATGTTGTCTTTGTGGCATATTCAACTGAATATGCTATGATTTGCAAATCATTGTATTCCGTTTGTATTTACATCTGAAACAATTTTCCAACTCATATGGAAACGGAGTTTGTTCAATAATAACACTAAACGACTCAAATGTATCTTTCCGTCATGACTGTTTTCAATTTAAACCCCTTTTCACAATATAAAAAAGACTAGATTCTCCATTAATACTATTTCTTTTTTTAATCACACTATGGTGGCTCAACCTTGAAATGTTTTTGTTCGACACAAACAAGCTCACCAACACCATCCCAAATACCTCCACACTTTGTCATTTTGTAAACAAAAGGAAGTAATTAGATGCCCAATTTCTCCACCCGGCTTGTGTTTACTTGGTAATCATGCATGCTGTCCTAAGGTGTAAATATTGCAGAGCAAATTACGAGGAGCTTTATCGAGGTTTGTTGAACTGGTGCTGGAAGGATTAAATAAATGACCTAAATCATGCTTAATGCTGTCATACATGGTGTTTATGTTTATGACGATTGCAACAGCTGGCAAGGAGCGATAACACCCGTATCGGACCAAAGTGTACATTGTCTGCAATTAGTAGAAAACTGTAATACAGTTTGTAGAAAGAAATGTTGTTTAATAAGTCCAAGAAGTTCTATATACATGCAATTTCATAATCAAACATTTTTCACTAATAAATGAATACAGTATTGAAAAAATACACAATATTATTATTAAAAACGAACTGTGGCTTTATCCACCACCATTCTATGATCGCATGAACACTTTTTTTGTCTATAAATCTATTTAATAATATGTTAAGAAGCACCATTACATGTTATGTAGACCAGTGGTTCTCAAGCTTTTTTCAGTGATGTTCCCCCTGTGAACATTTTTTTTAATTCAAGTACCCCCTAATCAGAGCAAAGCATTTTTGGTTGAAAAAAAGACATAAAGAAGTAAAATACAGCACTATGTCATCAGTTTCTGATTTATTAATTTGTATAACAGTGCAAAAATATTGCTCATTTGTAGTGGTCTTTGGAAAAAAAAAAGATATAAAAATAACTAAAAACTTGTTGAAAAATAAACAAGTGATTCATTTATAAAGATTTCTACACATTTAAATACTCATCAACTTAAAGAGCCCTCTTTGGGGATTGTAATAGAGATCCATCTGGATTCATCAATTTCATTCTAAACATTTCTTCCCCAAAAAAGACATCTTTAACATATATTTATGGAACATGGCCACAAAAAAATCTAGCTGTCAACACTGAATATTGCATTGTTTTATTTAATTTTCACAGTTCATGAACTTACATTCATATTTTGTTGAGGTATTGTGTGAAGTAAAGTGTGAAGTGAATTATATTTATATAGTGCTTTTCTCTAGTGACTCAAAGCGCTTTACATAGTGATACCGCCTCTCCACACTTGTATTTTATTGATGCACTGGATGTGTCAAAAATCCCAACCAAAAAAAAAAAAAAAAAAGCTTAACATTCTCGGAGTGTAGCGTTCTCCTAGGTTGAAACGCCCCCGGAACCTTCTCAAGGAGAATTTTAAATACAAATCTACAGTACAGTGAAGTTAGTACAGAGAAATGAAATACCCTCCTAGTTCCGATTAGAACTCGAGCAGCAACATTTTGGACCAAACTGGGAGGTTTTTACAGACTTGATTGGCAACCATTAGGCAGAGAGTGATCCAACCTGGAAGTCACAGACGAATGCACACGTTTTTCAACACCCAGAGGCGGCACAACATTTCTTTTCCACAGGTAGAAAAACGCCGTTCTTGACACTTTTTCTCTTAATTTGGACATGAAAGTATAGATCCTGATCAAGATTAATTCTAACTGCGCTGCAAGGTAAAGCCATCATGAACAGTTTTACCACTGGAGACCTTCTTTCAGATGTGCTGGAAGTCAAAGATTTTTAATTTTGGTTTAATAGCAAGAAGTTAGAAGTCATCCTGTTCTTGATGTCGTTAAGGCTTTGGAGAGCTGATTAGTTTCTTTGCGTTTGATTGATACATACAGTTGTGTTTCATCCGCATAGCAATGGAACTTAAGTGAGTGCTTTTTAATAATACTGCCTCAGGCAGCGATTGGTCTTCAACATGTTCATTTTGAAAGCTCTAATTAAAGGGCTGAATTAGAAGAGCCTTAAAAGTTGTACAATTGGGAATTCAACCAAAATAAAATGTCAAAACTTACCGTCCAAACTACTCTTATTCTTATTTTTGAACCTGATAGTGTAAAGTGTTACAGTATTTGCAAAAGTGTGCTTTGCTTCTTCTATGACTTTTTTACCCATAAAATGCCACTCGGGACAAATTCGCACCTTTGTGCTTTGCCCGCTGTTTAGTGCATACTTGCCAACCATCCCGGATTTTCCGGGAAACTCCCGAAAGTGAGCGCCATTCCCGAAAACCTCCCGGAAGAATTTTTTTCCCGGAAATCTCCCGAAATTCACGCCCCCTCCAGCTCCATCCGGACATGAGTGGGGACAGCCTGTTTTCACGTCCGCTTTCCTGTTATATAAACAACTTGCCTGCCCAATCACGTTACAACACCTACGGATTTTTAATAAAAAACAGCACGAACAAGGAGACGAAGCAGAAAATCGTCTGTAATAAAGTGATTCTATGTTGTCTGTTGCCATCTCCTGGTGAATGTTGGCTATAGCGTTATGGGGTTGCTTTTTGATTGGCCAACGATTTACGTGGTGTTGTGCACCTGACGGCAAGTAACTCTCGCCAGTACGCAAATGGCAAGAACAAAGATTACTCAAATAGTAAAAGGTAAATGTTGTTTTTTTTTTTTTTAATAACCAGCAAGCACAGTACAGTTAGTAGAACAACTGTGTTTTTATTACAGTGTATTTGATAGGAGCCGTCTGAAATTCAACTATTTATTTTGTTTATATATATAATGAAATAAATATATATAGCTAAAATTAATTGAGAGTCAAGTATTTCATACACATATATATATTTATATATATAAGGAATATATATGAAATACTCGAGTTGGTGAATTATAAACACCCCCCGCCCAAACCACGCCTCCTTATTTTCCTTTTCAACATGTTCTATCTACACTTTTGTCAAAATGTAATAATCACTTATTCTTTTTTTGTTTGGATACTTTACATTAGTTTTTGATGATACTCAACAGCCATACAGGTCAGACTGAGGGTGGCCGTATAAACAACTTTAAAACTGTTACAAATATGCGCCACACTGTGAACCCAAACCATACACGAATGACTAACACATTTTGGGAGAACATCCGCACCGTAACACAACATAAACAGAACAAATACCCAGAACCCCTTGCAGCACTGGCTTCCATCAACCCCCCCACCACCAACCCCACCCATTTCATTACTGTTTTATTTTAAGATTTATTAGCCTGTGGGAAATTGTAATGTTGATATTTACCTCAGAAGGCTGCAAATAAAATAGGCATTAAATGTTTTATTTAAATTGTATTTATTTGACCATTTATTTTTTTTTTCGTTTGTTTTTGGAATGTTGATTTTGCACTATTAAGTGATATAATTATTGCTTGTTCCATATTCATAGTTCAAGCAAATCAGTGTAGCAAACTGAGCAATAATTAACAATTTATTCATGCACTTTCTCTTGTTACTTCAATGCTTGAATGTTTGATTCATTCATTATTGTTATTATTTTTTCAAATGTATTATTAGCCTGTGGACAAAATTTATTTTGATATTTACCTCAGAAGGCTGCGAATAGAAACGAGGCACTCAATTTTTATTCACATTTTATTCGATATGCCATTGATATTTTTTAACTATTATTATTAATATTTGACACTGGATTTTGCATGTCACTATAAAGTTATATAAGCCTTGCTTGTTCAATATTCAATACAAAACGTATTTGGGTCCCTATTAAAGGTTCATTTGTTCAACGTTGGCCCACGGCTTTGTTCAGTTTTAAATTTGGGCCCACTCTGTATTTGAGTTTGACACCCTTGTCCGAAGGTGTGTAGTGAACATGTTTAGATATTTCTCATCTTGCAGGGATGATACTTGAAAGAAACTACTTACTTTACTTATGTTGTGGCCATGGAGGCGAGGATTAGTGATTTAGAAGTAGTTAAAACACTGCAGACTGCGGGTGGACTTAAGCCGCTAGCTAGCTCGCCATGTTTTAAAGCCCCTTTTGCTTAGCGTTGTTTCATTGTTATAACTTCAATCAATCAATCAATGTTTACTTATATAGCCCTAAATCACTAGTGTCTCAAAGGGCTGCACAAACCACTACGGCATCCTCGGTAGGCCCACATAAGGGCAAGGAAAACTCACACCCAGTGGGACGTCGGTGACAATGAGGACTATGAGAACCTTGGAGAGGAGGAAAGCAATGGATGTCGAGCGGGTCTAACATGATACTGTGAAAGTTCAATCCATAATGGATCCAACACAGTCGCGAAAGTCCAGTCCAAAGCGGATCCAACACAGCAGCGAGAGTCCCGTTCACAGCGGAGCCAGCAGGAAACCATCCCAAGCGGAGTCGGATCGCCAGCGCAGAGATGTCCCCAGCCAATCAACTGGTCTAAAAAGGGAGTCTATTTAAAGGCTAGAGTATACAAATGAGTTTTAAGGTGAGACTTAAATGCTTCTACTGAGGTGGCATCTCGAACTGTTACCGGGAGGGCATTCCAGAGTACTGGAGCCCGAACTGAAAACGCTCTATAGCCCGCAGACTTTTTTTGGGCTTTGGGAATCACTAATAAGCCGGAGTCTTTTGAACGCAGATTTCTTGCCGGGACATATGGTACAATACAATCGGCAAGATAGGATGGAGCTAGACCGTGTAGTATTTTATACGTAAGTAGTAAAACCTTAAAGTCACATCTTAAGTGCACAGGAAGCCAGTGCAGGTGAGCCAGTATAGGTATATATGTATGTATATATGTATATAAAGGTATATACAGTATAGGTATATATGTATGTATATATGTATATAAAGGTATATACAGTATAGGTATATATGTATGTATATATGTATATAAAGGTATATACAGTATAGGTATATATGTATGTATATATGTATATAAAGGTATATACAGTATAGGTATATATGTATGTATATATGTATATAAAGATATATACAGTATAGGTATATATGTATGTATATATGTATATAAATGTATATACAGTATAGGTATATATGTATGTATATATGTATATAAAGGTATATACAGTATAGGTATAAATGTATGTATATATGTATATAAAAGTATATACAGTACAGGCGTAATGTGATCAAACTTTCTTGTTCTTGTCAAAAGTCTAGCAGCCGCATTTTGTACCAACTGTAATCTTTTAATGCTAGACATGGGGAGACCCGAAAATAATACGTTACAGTAATCGTTAGTTTTCAAGCCAAAATGCGTCCATTCTCCCTTTTCTGTCTATACACTGTGTCTGCTGGTAAGTACTCTGTGATTGTGCACTGCCGAACATGCTCCTCTGCTTGTAAAACAAACAAAAAAAAAGACAAAAAGGGGAACCGGTAATTTTCAAACACAGTACAGTACCATTTTTGATTCATACTAATCTAGTGCCGGTATTTCATAAAAGCTTAGTGCAGTCTAAACTCGAGTGAACAAAAAAAAAAAACCCTTAACATGTTTACTTCCCCTACCTGCAGTTTGTTTGGTACGTGCGTGCCGCTGAACGGAAATATCAAATTAAGATTCAGTGACACGAGTCGCTTGGAACGCTGACGATTACTCATTTGTTATTAAGCACGGTGCGTAATGGTCCGAACATTCCACTGGGTCGGTCACAGAGGGCTTCTCCTGCGTGAATATTAATGTGAAAGTCACTTCCACCCTCTGTTTTTCTTGTGTAAGGTAATTGCTTCTGAGGATGCCTGCAAAACTAACAACATCTCACCCGACATGTTGCGAAGACCTTCATTAGGAAAGTGTGCATTTTTGGAGAGGAGAATTCCACGGTACACATATGGGTGCAGGCATAGGCGCCGATCTACAATTCTGCCAGTGGGGAGCTCGGTGTGTGTGTTTTTAGTGTTGTCCCCATACCAACTTGTCCCGATACTTTTCTAAATTAACCCTTCTATTATGTTAAGGGTCAATTTGACCCATTTCAGTTTTTGTATTCATCAAAGTACTGGTTATCCTTCCTTTTTCTTGCTGAAATTTGGTGACTTTTCCTCATCTAGGGCCATGAAATGGTGTGTAAAATCTGGACACTTTGATGTGTAGTGGAATCTCTTTTTTTATACAAAAATGATGTTGCGGGTCATTTTGACCCAGATACTTTAATGTGGGTAAATAGCTTTTCAGATCCAAAATAAACATGTCTCTTTGATGTACTTTTTACTTTGATGCACAATTGTTTGTATTTTGATTGCCTCTGAGACCCAGAGCCAGGTTTGTGAAGAGAGGGAACTTTCTCACACGTGTCCTTGTCACTGTTCTTATGTCATCTCTTTGACAAACTCACCAAAAATGAGCTCCAGAGGGATGACATCGGAGGAGGCTTTATCACAGCATTGTACAACGAAGGTACATTTTCAACCCACTTATCCCACCAAATTTCAGCAAGAAAAAGAAAGGATAACTAGTACTTTGATCAACACAAAAACTGAAATGGGTCAAATTTGCCCTTAACATAATACAATTGGAATTAAAAATGTACTGTATGTCACTTTCCTAAATGTTTATATAACGTAAAATAAAGTTGTTATTGGTTTAACCTGTTTTCTTGACTGTTTTGAGCGCATTTACACAGTACGGGTCAAAATGACCCGCAACATGATCAATGTCGTTTTCCCCAACATAATACAAGGGTTAAGGGGACCACAAAAAATGTCCTTATTGGCTTTATTTTAACAAACAAAATCTTACGGTACATTAAACATGAGTTTTTTATTGCAAGTTTGTCCTTAAATAAAACAGTGAACATACTAGACAACTTGTCTTTTAGTAGTAAGTAAACAAACACAGGCTCCTAATTTAGTCTGCTGGCATATGCAGTAACATATTGTGCCATTTGTCTTTCTATTATTTTGTCAACATTATTAAGGACAAGTGGTAACAAAGTTCTATTTTGGTTTCATCTGACCACATGACATTCTCCCAATCCTCTGCTGTATCATCCATGTATCCATTTTGGTACAAACTCAACTCGTTGTGTTTGGAGGAAGAAGAATACTGAGTTGCATCCCAAGAACACCTTACCTACTGTGAAGCATGGGGGTGGAAACATCATGCTTTGGGGCTGTTTTTCTGCTAAGGGGACAGGACGATTGATCCGTGCTAAGGAAAGAATGAATGGGGCCATGTATCGTGAGATTTGGAGCCAAAACCTCCTTCCGTCAGTGAGAGCTTTGAATGGTTGACCAAATACTTATTTTCCACCATAATTTACAAATGAATTCTTTAAAATTCCTGGAATTTTTTTCCACATTCTGTCTCTCACAGTTGAAGTGTACCTATGATGAAAATGACAGACCTCTGTCATCATTTTAAGTGGGAGAACTCGGTGACTGACTAAATACTTTTTTTGCCCCACCGTATGTATATTAAAACATTTGTGTATCTATTTATATACTGTATACATACAATATATGTATACCGTATTTTCTTGAATAGCCCGCCAGGGCGCTAATTAATTTAAAACCTCTCCTCACTCCTGCGCTTACCAATGGCAGGCAGTAAAAAATGGAGTGTGATATAAAAAATTAAATAAAAAATATATAAGTCTTCTGCGGCCGCGGCCCGGTGGTTGGGGACCACTTCTCTACAACATGTCATCGCGCCCACCTTTACACCATGCTATCTGCGCATGCATATCACTGCTTCACATACGAGATTGCAATGCATACTTGGTCAACAGCTACACCTGGTGGTTGTGATATAAACAACTTTAATACTCTTACTAATATGCGCCGCACTTTGTGAACCCACACCAAACACATTTCTGGAGAACATTTGCTCTGTAACACATTATAAACGCAACATAAGAATTACCCAGAACTTGCACAATCGGTGGCTGACTAAATACTTTTTTGCCCCACTGTATACGACGTACCTGCTCAGTGGCGTAGCGGTTAGAGTGTCCGCCCTGAGATCGGTAGGTTGGGAGTCAAACCAAAGACTACAAAAATGGGACCCTCCTTGGTACTCAGCATCAAAGGTTGGAATTGGGGGTTAAATTAACATAGATGATTCCCGGGCGCGGCCACCGCTGCTGCTCACTGCTCCCCTCACCCCCCCCATCAAGGGTGATGGGTCAAATGCAGAGAATAATTTCACCCCAATCCTTGGTAGTTTAAATTGAACTTTAACTTAAAACAGACCAAAGTCGCCTTAAAATGAACAACAAGAAGATTGATTTTTTCAAAATGTATATTATAGATTGAAAATTGCCATGTGGGTCCTCGGGACCCGAAGCACCCAGGCCTGTGGGTGCAGGGTGTGCATCAGAAGCCACACTAAGGATGTTGAAGCTTGTTATCAAAAATGGGAAAAACGCAGCTGGGGTGCTGAGATAGTGTGGACACCTCAGCAGCTTCATCATGGCTGCAAAAGTCACTTCATTGCAATGATTTCACTCGGAGTTCAAACGCATCCAACAGTTGCATAAGCCACGAGTTACCGTGGGAAAAAGGACATGCAGAGGCAAAAAAGCACAAGAGCCAACATTTTTGAAGCTGAAGACAATAAAGAAGTGGGAACAATTAGACTTAATCTTCATGCTTGACAAACACTCCCCTCCATTACGGGCTTTTAGCTGACACCTTCACTCATCTGAGCCTCGCTGTTAATGCAGGCCACTGCTGAAAGCTTTGTTAAATACATTTCGTCATTTCCCTCCCTTTATAGTCCTTTTAACGCTGCCATTATCAAGAAAATGTTATGAATAACAATTAAAGAGAGGTGAAGGAATTCAGCAAACAATGAATATCTACTGAATGAATGTGACAGCATGGGGGGGGTTTTGAATCCTAGACTGGATGTAAAGTCTATCCATCTTCTTCCGCTTATCCGAGGTCGGGTCGCGGGGGCAGCAGCCTAAGCAGGAAAACCCAGACTTCCCTCTCCCCAGCCACTTCGTCTAGCTCTTCCCGGGGGATCCCGAGGCGTTCCCAGGCCAGCCGGGAGACATAGTCTTCCCAACGTGTCCTGGGTCTTCCCCGTGGCCTCCGTGCCCTAAACACCTCCCTAGGGAGGCGTTCGGGTGGCATCCTGACCAGATGCCCGAACCACCTCATCTGGCTCCTCTCCATGTGGAGGAGCAGCGGCTTTACTTTGAGTTCCTCCCGGATGGCAGAGCTTCTCACCCTATCTCTAAGGGAGAGACCCAAACTCATTTGGGCCGCTTGTACCCGTGATCTTATCCTTTCGGTCATGACCCAAAGCTCATGACCATAGGTGAGGATGGGAACGTAGATCGACCGGTAAATTGAGAGCTTTGCCTTCCGGCTCAGCTCCTTCTTCACCACAAAAAAATCAATTTTTTTTATTTTTATCAATCCAACAAAACAATACACAGCAATACCATAACAATGCAATCCAATTCCAAAACCAAACCTGACCCAGCAACACTCAGAACTGCAATAAACAGAGCAATTGAGAGGAGACACAAACACGACACAGAACAAACCAAAAGTAGTGAAACAAAAATGAATATTATCAACAACAGTATCAATATTAGTCATAGTTTCAGCATAGCAGTGATTAAAAATCCCTCATTGACATTATCATTAAACATTTATAAAAATATAAAAAAAGAACAATAATGTCACAGTGGCTTACACTTGCATGGCATCTCATAAGCATGACAACACACTGTGTCCAATGTTTTCACAAAGATAAAATAAGTCATATTTTTGGTTCCGAACCACCTCATCTGGCTCCTCCCCATGTGGAGGAGCAGCGGCTTTACTTTGAGTTCCTCCCGGATGGCAGAGCTTCTCACCCTATCTCTAAGGGAGAGACCTGGAAACTCATTTGGGCCGCTTGTACCCGTGATCTTATCCTTTCGGTCATGACCCAAAGCTCATGACCATAGGTGAGGATGGGAACGTAGATCGACCGGTAAATTGAGAGCTTTGCCTTCCGGCTCAGCTCCTTCTTCACCACAACGGATCGATACAACGTCCGCATTACTGAAGACGCCGCACCGATCCGCCTGTCGATCTCACGATCCACTCTTCCCTCACTCGTGAACAAGACTCCTAGGTACTTGAACTCCTCCACTTGGGGCAGGGTCTCCTCCCCAACCCGGAGATGGCACTCCACCCTTTTCCGGGCGAGAACCATGGACTCGGACTACTGTATTTATTATCGTGAAACATCTCCTGTGACTCAAGTATGTAACTTGGCAATTATGTGTAGATGACGTGCCAAAAAGTCACCATTAAAAATGTTTCTTTTTTAGCAGTACCTCAATGGCTTCCATTGTTTACTAAAGCCCAGACCTCCACTATGGCGGAATTATAAACAACAATGGAGTGCATTTGTGTTCATTTGACCATAAGTGAGTTTGTTAGCAGACTACTATTAGTAGGGGGTGATCTACTAAGACTGTGTACAATTGAAAACAAGCGCAAAAGTGGTGAAGAACCCTACTTGCCAACCTTGAGACCTACAATTTCGGGTGGGGGGGCGTGGTTAAGAGGGGAGAAGTATTGTCACATATGCATGATTGATTGATTGAAACTTTTATTAGTAGATTGCACAGTACAGTACATATTCCGTACAATTGACCACTAAATGGTAACACCCCAATAAGTTTAACAATTCATGGTACAAATATATACTATCAACATAATACAGTCATCACACAAGTTAATCATCATAGTATATATTTTGAATTATTTACAATCCGGGGGGTGGGATTAGGAGCTTTGGTTGATATCTGTTGCGATCCGCTACTTGGATCACCACATATGGTTTATACTTCCAGTTGTTGTATCACTGTTCTACACTCTTACTTCCTGTTTAGTCAGTCACCATGGTTGCTCATTGATCCCACCTGCTAATCACGGTTTCTGCACACCTGTCACTTTTTGATTACTCACCTATTTAAGCCCGTCCCTTTTCGTTATTCTTTCTGGGACTCTAATTTGCCTTCGAGCAACATTCACGACTGTCTACTACCCGTATGTATTTTCTCGCTAGCTCTTACGCTAAGCCACTCGATGTTCCAGCTTTCATGCTGAATGTTTTTTGTTTACTCTTTTGTGTCCTTCGTGCCAAGTATAGTTTTTGTATTTTCTATTCCTAGCTCTCATGCTAGCGCCCTTGGTTTATTTTTGTCTGTTAGCTCCAGTGTTTTTGTTCATAGTCTGTTTTTGTTAAGTTTAATAAATCATTTAAACTTACCGTTGCTGTGTTCATGCCGACGCATCCACGGAGGGACCAATTTGGCATCACTATGCCAACCAGTCGTAACAAAATCAGTACTTCAGTCATCAACAATTGTATCAACACAGAAATGGACATTGAAACCCTGTATGTCAGAGTAATTTGTTGACGAACCCCAAGATGCAGAGAAGGAGGTAGGCATTGGGTAAGTAAACATGATTTAATAAAGATACTGAGACAAAAACAAAACCAAAAGGGTACAAACAAAAAGCACGCACATGGGCGGATATAACAAAGTAAGGGCTATGAACAAACTAATCGGAAGCAGGGAACAAAAAACAGTAAGCTACAAAACATCTACCAAATATAGCTTACCGCTACGCTGCATTCACACGACCAGTAGGAATGACAAGTAGAAAATGACATTGACACGACAATAATCCAGTCCTGACTGGAGGAGAAAACAGGTCTTAAATAGTGGCTGGCTGATTGATCCCAGGTGTTGCCAGGTGCCAATCAGCCATAGCTGAGCGTTACACAGCACTCAGGGAGACAAACAGGAAACAGAACCAAAATAAGAGTGCTGACAGGAACTAAAGACAAACGCAGAGGAAAAACTAAGACATAGACCAAAATTGTCAGGGACAAGCCTGACAATTTTGGTCTTACTCAGTAGTATATGTACAGCGAGCAGTGAACATAGTGAGTTCAGATAGCATTTGAAAAAGTAAATACATTAGAAATACATTCGATTATTTACATTAGGTTATATACAATCCGGGGAGATGGGATGTGAATGGAGGAGGGTATTAGTAAAGGGGTTGAAGTTGCCTGCAGGTGTTGTGGTGCATGTACAGTAGATGGAATTATTGTCCTGTTTAAGAGTGTCACAACATTGCTGTTCACGGAAAACGAACTGCTTTACGGTAGACGAAAACGTGACTGCTGTTGTTGTGTGTTGTTACCGCGCTGGGAGGACGTTAATGAAACTGCCTAACAATAAAACCCACATAAGAAACCAAGAACTCGCGCTCGATCATTCTACAGTGTTAACGTCATTGGGAAGACACGTTGTTTATATCGTGGGAAAGCGGACGTGAAAACAGGCTGTTCTCACTCAGGTCCGCATGGAGCTGGAGGGGGCGTGGCCTCCAACTGCACCTGAATTTCGGGAGATTTTCGGGAGAGGCGCTGAATTTCGGGGGTTTCCCGGAAAATCCGGGAGGGTTGGGAAGTATGTGCAGAACACCTTAGTTAAAATAGTATTTTGCATGTATGGCTGTCACCATGGAGACACTCATTTACCACCACGAGCATGGCATCATACTACACCATTTTTTTGTGGAAGATGCTGCAAAAAACTACTGGATAATCTGTGCCACATTTTCTGGGCTCTTAGAAGCACTCTTCCAGTGTGATGTAGACCATTGCTTCTTAACTACAGGATCCTGGGGCCCTACTGTTGGGCTGTGAGTTTCCTCTCGAGCAGACCTGGGGAAACTAAGGCCCACGGCCCGCTGGACATTCCCAAATTATTTTTTTTAGATCTTTAAGATGGAAACTGTAGCTGCCACTGTAATGTGCAGTGATGTATTCAATTGACCGTTTGTCTTGTCCTGTACAAAGTAATAGGTTGGAATCCGTGCTTTTGTATGAGGTATTAGTTACTATGTAATGTAATTAGTTACTATGGTAATCTCAGTCACAGCAGCTCAGACGAGGTACCAAGCAGTGTGGGTGGGGAGCGTTTCCACAGAATGTCGGCCTGAAATGCGGGTGTCAGAGACAGACGTGGAAGGAGATTTTTACGACAAAGTTCCAAAACTTAGTGATATTTCAGGTATATCAGATAGTAGGTGGTTATTTTTTTTACCCTTCGCTTTCTTATTTTGCTGTGTTTGTTGAATTTTTGTTGCATTTTGCTTTATCGTAAAATATGTCAACTGAGAGGAGGTGTGACGTTCATATCTTGCTAATATTCAGTGTTTTATCGTTCATAGTTAATTTTGTAAATCCCACATTCTTTATTTTCATGTACATTCTGGGTGTCTCTGTCACAACTGGGCTTGGTTTAAAGTTGTTTCTTCCATGCAGAGAATGATTTGCACGGGCGAGAGGTGACTGTGAGTACATTTTCTTTTATTGAATACTATAACTAATAAGACAAACAAAAAACACTCGCTCGATTGGCATGAATGATAATGACTACAAACAAAACTAGCACAATAGCATAAATACACAAACTTACAAGGCATGGAACTGGACGAGGGCATGAAGGAGGTGCAGCAAGGGTAGCATAGGGGCGGCATAGCTCGGTTGGTAGAGTGGCCGTGCCAGCAACTCGAGGGTTGCAGGTTCGATTCCCGCTTGTGCCATTGTAGTCACTGCCGTTGTGTCCTTGGGCAAGACACTCAACTAGCAGGTTTCGGTGAGAAAATTGTGGTTAAAAAGTCGCCACTTACCGGATATCAGCTGAGCTTGTGTCGTCCGTACAGCTGCCGTCGACTCCCCTGAGACATTGGCGTCAAGACACCCGTGGACACACCCTTCCGACTATCAGGTACTATTAAACTCACTAAAACACTAGCAACACAATAGAAAGATAAGGGATTTCCCAGAATTATCCTAGTTATTGTGTTTAAAAACATCGGAATACGTCCCAATGCTTTCACGTTTTTTCTTTTTTTTAGCTCGGTTGGTAGAGCGGCGGTGCCAGCAACTTGAGGGTTGCAGGTTCGATCCCCGCTTGCACCATCCAAGTCACTGCCGTTGTGTCCTTGGGCAAGACACTTTACCCACCTGCTCCCAGTGCCACCCACACTGGTTTAAATGTAACTTGGATATTGGGTTTCACTATGTAAAGCGCTTTGAGTCACTTGAGAAAAAACGCTATATAAATATACTTCAGGAAGGGTAGCGTGTGAAGATCCCAGAATGAAGACAAGAAAAAGAGTGACTTAAGTAGCCGTGATCATTAGTGAAAACAGGTGTGAGGCTGAGAACAGGGACGTCACATGACAGGTGAAAACTAATGAGTTGGCATGGAGACGAAAACAAACCAGGAAGTGCCAAGACAGAACCAAATGTCCAAAAAAAACAAACCGAACATGAGCGAAACAAAACATTCAGTAAAAAAAAGAAAATCCATTCCGTTTTTAAGGCGGGCGGTCTGTCAGAACGGTTTTTAGCATTGAATCAGACATTATTGTGAGGTTTTGTACTAGTGTTCCTAAAAATCAGATACACCGGCCCCCAAACACATTTTTTTTTCTCTAAATGTGGACCCCCGAGTCAAAATAATTGCCCAGGCCTGCCCTATGTTTTTAAAGACAGATACCCTTCAGTTCTTCAGTTGCCTGGTTAAAGGGGAACATTATCACAATTTCAAAAGGGTTAAAAACAATAAAAATCAGTTCCCAGTGGCTTGTTGTATTTTTTAAAGTTTTTTTCAAAATTTTACCGGTCCCGGAATATCCCTAAATAAAGCTTTAAAGTGCCTTATTTTCGCTATCTTCGAAACCACTATCCATTTCCCTGTGACGTCATACAGTGCTGCCAATACAAACAACATGGCGGTTACCACAGCAAGATATAGCGACATTAGCTCGGATTCAGACTCGGATTTCAGCGGCTTAAGCGATTCAACGGATTACGCGTGTATTGAAACAGATGGTCGGTGTATGGAGGCAGATAGCGAAAACGAAATTGAAGAAGAAACTGAAGTTATTGACCGAATAGCTATTGACGCTATTCGGCCAAAGCGTGGGTGTACCTAATGAAGTGGCCCATAGCATGGCTGCCTTATTAGCATCGCCGGTAAAATGTGCGGACCAAACGATCAGGACTTTCGCATCTTGTGACACTGGAGCAACTTAAATCCGTCGATTGGTAAGTGTTTGTTTCGCATTAAATGTGGGTATCTAGTTTCAAATGTACATACAGCTAGCGTAAATAGCATGTTAGCATCGATTAGCGTAGCATGTTAGCATCGATTAGCTGGCAGTCATGCCGTGACCAAATATGTTTGATTAGCACATAAGTCAACATCAACAAAACTCACCTTTGTGATTTCGTTGACTTAATGGTTGCAAATGCATCTGCAGGTTATCCATACATCTCTGTGCCATGTCTGTCTTAGCATCGCCGGTCAAATGTACAGACACTCTGGTACATTCAATGGGGGTCTGGCGGCAGATTTCTTGCCAGTGGTGCAACTTGAATCCCTCCCTGTTAGTGTTGTTACACCCTCCGACAACACACCCACCAGGCATGATGTCTCCAAGGTTCCAAAAAATAGTCGAAAAAACGCAAAATAACAGAGCTGAGACCCGGTGTTTGTAATGTGAAAATGAAAATGGCGGGTGTGTTACCTCGGTGACGTCATCGCTAAAAGACCGATAAGCAAAAAGGCGTTTAATTTGCCAAAATTCACCCATTTAGAGTTCAGAAATTGGTTAAAAAAAATACATGGTCTTTTTTCTGCAACATCAAGGTATATATTGACGCTTGCATAGGTTTGCTGATAATGTTCCCCTTTAACTTTAGTAGCCTGACTAAGTTCAGTTTTGTTCTGGGAATTTCCGACTAACGTGTGTGTATTATTGGCATTTGCAGGATTTTTCTATTGCAAGTGTCTTACGGTGGCTGCATGTTTTTAGTTCTGGATCATTTTTGTCTTTGGAGTTGATTTGGACAGTACTGTGTACTTGATCCTGTCAGCCTTCGTAGCTCAGGACCCAACATGGATCCCTGGTTGTGGCCGAAATGCATCAAGTAAGCACCCCTTTTTGGTCAAGGCATTTTCAATCTGGTCTGTTTTAGTTGGAAAAATTGATGCTGTTGTTTTGTAACATTAATTTATATGCAAGTATGGTAATACTGTACAGCAGATTATATATTCATAGGTTTGTCTCCCGGGAAATAAAGTGTTTCCAAATTTGGGTCTGGATCCAAACCAAGTGTATACACACCAATTATCCTTTTTTGATTGATTGATTGTAACTTTTATTAGTAGATTGCACAATTCAGTACATATTTCGTACAATTGACCACTAAATGGTAACACCCCAATTGTCAGGCTTGCCCCTGACAGTTTGTCTATGTTTTAGTTTTTTTCCTCTGCATTTGTCTGTTTCCTGTGTTTAGTATTTCCTGTCTTTTAGTTCCTGTCAAGTGCTCTTAATTTGTCAGCTTCCTGTCTTGTTCCCTGAGTGCTGTGTTCCTCCTCAGTGTGTTTAGTATCTCCTGTCCTTAGTTCCTGTCTAGTGCTCTTATTTTGTCAGCTTCCTGTCTCGTTCCCTGAGTGCTGTGTTCCCCTTCAGCTGCGGCTGATTGGCATCTGGCCACACCTGTTGCCAATCAGCCTGCTCCTATTTGTACCTGCTTTGTCTTGTGTCAGTTGCTGGATCATTGTATTGTCATTTGTGTTGTCGTTGCTTTATGTCACTCTTTTGTCTTTGCTACCTGTCGTGTCTGGCATTATTTCAGCTATTACCTGTCGTGCTACATCTTGTCCTGGTCGTCGTAGCGGTAAGCTGTTTTTTGTTAGCCGTAGCTGTTTCCAGTTTTTTTGTTTGTTATCCTCTAGCTTCCATGCTAAAGTTCCTTTTTGTTTCATGTTAGCTTCTATGCTAAAGGCCTTTTGTTTTTTATCCGCCCACGTGCGCGCTTTTGGTTTGAACCCTTTGTTTGGTTTTGTCTTAGTATTTATATTAAAATCATGTTTGCTCACTCCATGCCTGCCTCCATCTCTGCATCTTGGGGTTCGTCAACAAATAACTGTGACACTAATAAGATTTTGGACTTGTTTAAGTCGAGGTCCACGTAAATCAATTCATGGTAATCGGTCCTTTCTTCATACAGATCAACTTCATACACACTCCCTTCCAATAAAGTACATGTACATTATATATGGTGCATGTTCCGATTATATATATATATTTATTTTTTTTATTCTTTTATTTTATTTTTTTATTTATTTTTTTCTAAATCTACAAATGTAAATATTAGGGACACACTGGATATTGATTTTTTTTTAAAGAAAAAAAAACATGTATGACTAACAGAATAACGTTTGTCAGAATAATGGCATCATTTTACCGGGATAGCATTCTATTGTTTCATGAATAAAGTCATAACATAGTGAAAATTAAGTTAGGAGAGACCCTTGACAAAATTGTGACAAAATGTGTTTTTTTTTCAGTTTTTTTTTTTTTTCTTTTGTAAACAATCGATAATCTGGCTAGGGGATAAGGTGTCATTGTTACGCCGGTTCGGCATTGTGATGCCGGGTTCGATTCCCTCCAGGATGCGTCAAGTGAACACACCAAAGGTAAGATATTTACAATTTATTTAAATAACAAAAAGAGCTATAAAACAAAAATGCTGGAGCTAGTAGAATAAAACAAACAAAGGACGCTAGCATAAAAGCTAGGATATACAAAAATGAGAACTAAACTGGCACATAGACACATTAAAGAGAAAAACAAAACATACAGCATGAGAGCTGGAGTAAACAAATGGCTGAGCGTGAAAAGCTAGCGAGAATATACATAAAATGTAGAGTGCAGGCGTAACTTGTTGCGTGAAAGCAAATTATGAACCCAGGCTGAACAAACAAAAGAGGACGGCTTATAAAGTGACGGCTTATCTGTAGCAGGTGTGCGGGGCGTGAGCAGCAGGTGAACTGATGTGTAACCATAGTGATGGACAAAAACAGGAAATAAACGGGTCGGACTGAGAATGAAAAAACAAACATGTGAAGATCTGAGCAGCAGATCGCAACAGTCATGATCCGTTGCCTTAATCATGTTTGTTAGGTTTCTGACTCCCTCAGTTCCTGTTGTTTGCACCCCTCGGTTCGTGTTTTAGTTGCCATGGTTGCAGATTAGTGTTCGGGACGCTCACCTGCATCCTGGCACTAATCAAAGAGCTATTAATTGTCTTACCTGCTTCCATGCGACATGTGCGACGTAAACTTATTTGATATTTGAGCTAAGCTTCGCTATTCAGTTAATTTCCTGTGCTATCGGCACGCTTGTTTTGTTTAATTTTGTATTTTTGCATGATTCATGCACAATAAGGCTCTGGATGCTGTGGGGCTGTCTTGATTGACAAGACTCTGCAGCATCGCGTGGACATCGGGGGCGGTACTTCTGGATTGGCAGACCGGGGTGGTGGTTCCTCTCTTTAAGAAGGGGGACCGGAGGTTGTGTTCCAACTATGGTGGGATCACACTCCTCAGCCTTCCCGGTAAGGTTTATTCAGGTGTACTGGAGAGGAGGCTACGCCGGATAGTCCAACCTCGGATTCAGGAGGAACAGTGTGGTTTTCGTCCTGGTAGTGGAACTGTGGACCAGCTCTATACTCTGGGCAGGGTTCTTGGGGGTGCATGGGAGTTTGCCCAACCAGTCTACATGTGCTTTGTGGACTTGGAGAAGGCATTGGACCGTGTCCCTCGGGAAGTCCTGTGGGGAGTGCTCAGAGAGTATGGGGTATCGGACTGTCTTATTGTGGCGGTCCGCTCCCTGTATGATCAGTGTCAGAACTTGGTCCGCATTGCCGGCAGTAAGTCGAACACATTTCCAGTGAGGGTTGGACTCCGCCAAGGCTGTCCTTTGTCACCGATTCTGTTCATAACTTTTATGGACAGAATTTCTAGGCGCAGTCAAGGCGTTGAGGGGTTCCGGTTTGGTGACCGCAGGATTAGGTCTCTGCTTTTTGCAGATGATGTGGTCCTGATGGCTTCATCTGACCGGGATCTTCAGCTCTCACTGGATCGGTTCGCAGCCGAGTGTGAAGCGACCGGAATGAGAATCAGCACCTCCAAGTCAGAGTCCATGGTTTTCGCCCGGAAAAGGGTGGAGTGCCCCAAGTGACCCTGCCCCAAGTGGAAGAGTTCAAGTACCCAGGAGTCTGGTTCACGAGTGAGGGAAGAGTGGATCGTGAGATTGACAGGCGGATCGGTGCGGCGTCTTCAGTAATGCGGACGTTGTACCGATCCGTTGTGGTGAAGAAGGAGCTGAGCCGGAAGGCAAAGCTCTCAATTTACCGGTCGATCTACGTTCCCATCCTCACCTATGGTCATGAGCTTTGGGTCATGACCGAAAGGATAAGATCACGGGTACAAGCGGCCCAAATGAGTTTCCTCCGCCGTGTGGCGGGTCTCTCCCTTAGAGATAGGGTGAGAAGCTCTGCCATCCGGGAGGAACTCAAAGTAAAGCCGCTGCTCCTCCACATGGAGAGGAGCCAGATGAGGTGGTTCGGGCATCTGGTCAGGATGCCACCCGAACGCCTCCCTAGGGAGGTGTTTAGGGCACGTCCAACGTCTGGGGAAGACCCAGGACACGTTGGGAAGACTATGTCTCCCGGCTGGCCTGGGAACGCCTCGGGATCCCCCGGGAAGAGCTAGACGAAGTGGCTGGGGAGAGGGAAGTCTGGGCTTCCTTGCTTAGGCTGCTGCCCCCGCGACCCGACCTCGGATAAGCGGAAGAAGATGGATGGATGGATGATTCATGCACAATAAATCATTGCCTCACCTGCACCTTGCCTCCGGAGTTCCGTCTAAATCCTGGGAGAACGATCCACGTAGCAAAATGCGTCCACGTCTAACATGAGGACTATTATGATTACATGTTGTGTTGGTATTTTCTAACATTTAAGTATAATTTTACCATCTGTAGTAACCTCTTTCTGTCCATAACTGACTCGTTAGTACGTTCAGGGCGGGTAAATCTGAGCATATAGACATTTAAACATAGCTATGAGTCGTCGAACCTGCATTGTATGAAACTTCCTTTGGAGCTGCTGTCCATGGTGCTGAAAGGGACCATCGCCCATGTTTCAGCACCATGGACTCAAGTAAGACCTTAGCACCAGCGAGCAAGACCGTTGAGTGTCTATGTTTACCAGAAGTCAAAAAGGCTATAATAGAATGTTAAGTGGAATTACAAATTATCGCTCGCGGCGAAGTGCAGCTTCAGTGCCACAATGTTGTCATGGTTACGCTGCACCTGTGACCTCAGTAGATGCAGCAGTCGTTTTTGACGTTCATGCAATATGTTACTCATTGTTGGAAAATACGGCATGTGTATTTCCAACACATTTATCTGCCCTGCAACACGTTTTTTTTTACCTAAATCAGGGGTGTCCAAAGTTTTTCCACTGAGAACCGCACACTGAAAAAAGAAACAATGCTTGGGCCATTTTGATATATTTCATTTTCTTTTCTTTTTTTGTGTGTGTCCTGTCCAGCTTTTCAGGAAAATATATAGTTAATGTAGAGGCCCTGTTTGGATTAACTTTACAAAAGAGAAGTGTAGGATACTTCTCTTGTTGCCTCTTTTGCATTTGCCTTCATTACATGTAGTAATTTTATGATTTGGTGGAGGGGGGATAGAAAGAGTAAAAAAAGAAAGAGGGGGAAATTGTGGGGACAAGAGGGGGATTAGACAGAGAGACAAAAATAACAACAGCAAACACAACAATAACAACAACAAGAATAAAACAACATCAGCACATATGATATATGTACAAATATGATGGGAAAAGTGACAGGGAGGTGTTTAGGGCACGTCCAACCGGTAGGAGGCCACGGGGAAGACCCAGGACACGTTGGGAAGACTATGTCTCCCGGCTGGCCTGGGAACACCTCGGGATCCCCCGGGAAGAGCTGGACGGAGTGGCTGGGGAGAGGGAAGTCTGGGCTTCCCTGCTTAGGCTGCTGCCCCCGTGACCCGACCTGGGATAAGCAGAAGAAGATGGATGGATGGAAAGTGATAGCAAAGAAGCAGAAATAAAAAATAATACAGAAATGACAATGAGCATTTTTACACTACAAATATTTTTCATTTTTAAAACCAACACAATATATTGTAAATATTAGAGCTGCCTTTAGTTTTGGTGAATATTAAAGGTCTTGCTGGACTGAAAATGGTCTCAGTTATTAAAGTGTTAAAAATAAGTCATATATTGATATTTTTCTTTTTAGGTTCAACGCTTAAATATCTATAATAAATCAATCAATCAATCAGTGTTTATTTATATATACCTAAATCACAAGTGTCTCAAAGTGTTGCACAAGCCACAACGACATCCGCAGTCCAGAGCCCACATAAGGGCAAGGAAAAACTCACCCCAGCGGGACGTCGGTGACAAAGACTATGAGAAACCTTGGAGAGGACCGCATATGTGGGCAACCCCAAAACACCTCACCCCAGGGGAGACCGAAAGCAAAGGATGTCGAGCGGGTCTAACATGATATTGTAAAAGTCCAGTCCATAGTGGATTCAACATAACAGTGAGAGTCCAGTCCGTAGTGGATCCAATATAGTAGGGAGAGTAGCTCAACTCCAGATCCATCCGTTCCCATAAAGTTTCTTTCTTTTTTTTTGTTTTTGGTTTATGTTGGTGTCCTTTTTTTTTCCAAAGAGAACACTGTTTTTTTATGGCATAAACAAAAAATTTGCACAATTTCATTTGTCAAAATGTGAAGTAATTGGAGCCTTAGATAAGTAAATATTTGATATCAATATTGCTTTTAGTTCATTGTTATTTTTTAAACTATGACAGCTTAAAAAAAAAAAAAAAACGACTAATGGCCTCGGGTACCTAAAAGGCCCTCACTAATAAAAGTGTTAAAAAATAAGTCATATTTGAATATAAATCATCCGTCGAAATTTGTTATTCATTTTTGAGAAATGACGGTTTTAAAGTAAAAAAAAAGCCTGTATGGCAATATTGGCATCAATATTGCAACATTTTCTCATTACATTCCACCTGTTTGCTCCCCCCCCCCCCACACACTTTTTATATTTTCTTTTTAATACTATTTTTTAACCCTTCTATTATGTTGAGGGTCAATTTGACCCATTTCAGTTTTTGTGTTGATCAAAGTACTGGTTATCCTTTCTTTTTCTTGCTGAAATTTGGTGACTTTTCCCTCATCTAGGGCCATGAACTGGTGTGTAAAATCTGGACACTTTGTTGAGTAGTGGAATGTCTTGCAGAGTTTATATACGAATATGATGTTGCGGGTCATTTTGACCCAGACGCTTTAATGTGAGTAAATAGCCAAAATAAACAAGTCTCTTTGATGTACTTTTTACTTTGATGTACAATTGTTTGTATTTTGATTGCCTCTGAGACCCAGAGCCAGGTGTGTGAAGAGAGGGAACTTTCTCACACTTGTCCTTGTCACTGTTCTCATGTCATCTCTTTGACAAACTCACCAAAAATGAGCTCCAGAAGGATGACATCGGAGGAGACAAGGACAAGTGTGAGAAAGTTCCCTCTCTTCACACACCTGGCTCTGGGTCTCAGAGACAATCAAAATACAAACAATTGTACATCAAAGTATAAAGTACATCAAGGAGACATGTTTATTTTTGGATCTGAACAGCTATTTACCCACATTGAAGCGCCTGGGTCAAAATGACTCGCAACATCATCTTTTTATACAAACTCTGCACAAACATTCCACTACACAAAAAAGTGTCCAGATTTACACATCAGTTCATGACCCTAGATGAGGAAAAGTCACCAGATTTCAACAAGAAAAAGAAAGGATAATCAGTACTTTGATCAACACAAAAACTGAAATGGGTCAAATTGACCCTTAACATAATACACTTGGAATAAAAAATGTATTGTATGTCACTTTTCTAAATGTTTACATAACCTAAAATAAAATTATTATTGGTTTAACCTGTTTTCTTGACTGTTTTGAGTGCATTTACACAGTATGGGTCAAAACGACCCGCAACATAATCAATGTCATTTTTTCCAACAAAGTGTCCAGATTTTACACACCAGTTCATGACCCTAGATGAGGAAAAGTCACCAGATTTCACCAAGAAAAAGAAAGGATAACCAGTACTTTGATCAACACAAAAACTGAAATGGGTCAAATTGACCCTTAACGTAATACAATTGGAATAAAAAATGTATTGTGTGTCACTTTCCTAAATGTTTTTATAACCTCAAATACAATTGTTATTGGTTTAACCTGTTTTCTTGACTGTTTTGAGTGCATTTACACAGTACGGGTCAAAACGACCCGCAACATAACCAATGTCATTTTTTTCCAACATAATACAAGAGTTAAATGTGCTGCGAGCCGCAAATGGCCCCTGGGCCGCCTCTAGGACACAGCTGGTCTCCGTCAACACCTTATAAACACCCCTTATGATAGGACCAAAACAACTTAAGTCCCAGCTGCCATGAGTGCAGGCTGTGTTTACAGTGCTGCTGTAACCTCGGTGGAGAGGACAGGCGTGATGGAGGAGAAGGTCAGCAGCACAGACGGGACCACAGTGTTTGCGCTCATTAAATAAAGACGTGTGACGGTGTAGTCCAGAAGGCGGGGGCACGACCGGTCAAAGGTGCACTTTCTATTGGCACAATATGTTTGTCGGGAACACGTCTGAGGGACACATTGAGACCAGGTATTGCAAAACAAATAGTGAGTAAACAGCTCATCAACACATGTTTGAAAGATTGGAATATTTTTAATTGATGTTTATTATGTGATCAAGGACACTTTGTTTGTGAATTTGAATGAGAAGTCCAGCTAAACAGGTTTGCTGGCTGGTTTTATGCTAACATCCATTCGAACAACCAACCTGAAGGAATAAACAGAACCAAGATGTAGGATTCCAAATGTAATCTCCTTCCAAATGCAGAATCTGCATTGGATTTGGATCAATTCATGGTTTACAATACATGTCGGTTTTAACACTAGATAGCAGATGTTGGCACTCTTTTTTAATATATTGTATCTTCCGGACCATAGGGCGCACTGGATTATAAGGCGCACTGCCGATGAATTATCTATTTTTTATCTTTTTTCATATATTGTTATGGTTTGCTAAGGGGAGGTGACGGCTCAGACACCAGAGGGCAGGAATGTTCAATGATTTATTATATATATTCTCTCTCTCTCTCTCTCTCTCTATATATATATATATATATATATATATATATATATATATATATATATATATAATCAAACAATAGAATATAAAGTATAGAATGGTGTGTGTCAAAAATCCAAGAGTGTGTATGGTGAAAAAACTATGTGTAGAACTTAACTGAAGTGTGTGTTACCAAGTGTTTAAAGAAAGACGAGGAAGTGCAGGGGAAAATAGAGATCCGTGTCCGAACGGGAGGTCAAAATCCAAGAGGCAATCCAGGAAGCAAGGGAAGAAACGAGGTATTGTCGAGACGCACAGCTCGACACGTGGAACAAAGTCAGAGATATGCCAAAGGAAGACTATACTCCGGCGAGCGATGGCAGGTTGTCCAGGCTTAAGAAGGCAGCTCCTTCATTACACGCAGGTGTGCTGATTGCCAGTGAATGATTACAGGTGGTGGATGCTGCAGGGCAGAAACGCGCGCGGCGTGTCCCTGGATGTGCGCGCCCGTGGGCGTGTCCCGAGGCGCGCTCACTGGAGTGCACAGACTGATGAGCGGCATTGGCAGGGGTCCGAGCCGTAACATATATAAGGCGCGCCAGAGTCATATTATATATATATATATATATATATATATATATATATATATATATATATATATATATATATATATATATATACTGTGATGAGGTGGCGAATTGTCCAGGGTGTACCCCGCCTTCCGCCCAATTGTAGCTGAGATAGGCGCCAGCGCCCCCCGCGACCCCGAAAGGGAATAAGCGGTAGAAAATGGATGGATGGATGGATATATATATATATATATATATATATATATATATATATATATATATTTTTTTTTTTCTAAATGGAAAACAATTCCTTGTGGTCTACATAACATGTAATGGTGGTTCTTTGGTCAAAATGTTGCATGGATTATGTTTTACAGATCAAGTTCAAGCTGCGCCGTTTTTTTGGGCGGTCGTATTCACGTAGCTCACCTTTGGCAGCGTCTTCTCGCCGTCATCTTTGTTGTAGCGGTGTAGCGTGCAAGGACAAGAGTGGAAGAAGTGTCAAAAGATGGAGCTGACTGTTTTAATGACATTCAAACTTTACTTAAATCAATAACGCAGCAAAATGTGCCCCGTGAAAAAACGTCCGACCGGAACTCTCTAATAACTAAAGTTCCTTGTGTGAATAATGTAAACTCACTACACCGGTATGTTTTAACGCTTTCCTGGTGAGTTTACTGACAGATATAAGTAAGAACTTTCCACTACTTTATATTAGAAAGGGCAACAGTGAAGGATGAATTTTCCATAAGAAAAACAAGAAGCTTATCAACTATGTTGTCGCCACGGACTACAAAGGCGGACTCGCGCAATTTTTCAGGATTTATGCAGATCAGCAAGTACCAGAAAATAAGAAAAGGTGCTTTTACATAGTATTGCGAAACAAAACGCCAGATAATGCATTCTAAGAGGTAAATGGTTTTCACTTCACAGGTGTGCTTGAAGCTCATCGAGAGAATACCAAGAGTGTGCAAAACAGTAATCAGAGCAAAGGGTGGCTATTTTGAAGAAACTAGTATATAGAACATGTTTTTCGTTATTTCACCTTTTTTCGCTAAGTACATAACTCCACATGTGTTCAATCGTAGTTTTGATGCCTTCAGTGACAATCTACAATGTAAATAGTCATGAAAACAAAGAAAACGCATTGAATGAGGAGAAGGTGTTGACAAAAGTTTGGCCTGTACTGTATACAACATTATAAAACATGCATTGCTGTACATTTCGTGTTGCCTATGCTGTTATTTTTCGGACAAATTTGGAACAGTTCGTCAAACTCAGAATGTTGACTTGAATTTTCTCGCACATCTCAGTGTGTTCTACTGCTGAAGTTTGGCACACACCTTTTGGAGGACTGACAACCACATATATGTTGGATTGGCGTGGTTTCATTAAAAAAAAATTGACCGCCAAAGCAAAACGTATTTGCAAGGATAGAGGCGGGACACATCAACTAATTGCTAACAGATAACAATTTGTATGATTTGAAAACGTCTTCCAAACTATTTTGACCACAAACCATAGGGGGCGCCAGAAGTGGCATTTACAGTCCAAACAAGTCATATCAAGGACTATAAAAATGGGACCCATTACCTCCCTGCTTGGCACTTGGCATAAAGGGTTGGAAATGGGCGTTAAATCACCAAAAAAGTACTCCCGGGCGTGGCCACCGCTGCTGCTCACTTGCTCCCCTCACCTCCCAGGGGGTGAACGAGGGGTCGGGTCGAATGCAGAGATTAATTTCACCACACTTAGTGTGTGTGTGACTATCATTGGTACTTTAACTTTAACTTTAGTAGTAGTAGGATTTTGTGTGGTGGTTTAATTATTTTACTCAGGGGACCAGATTTAGATTAAAAGAAGTGAGTCTGTGGGGCCGGTTATTTTTAGGAATACTAGTACAAAACCTCACAATAATGATTGAAAGCTGAAAATGTTATGACAGACCGCCTTAAAAAAAAAAAGGAATTTAAAATTATTTTTTACTGAATGAGACACCCAGAATGTACATGAAAATAAAGAATGTGGGATTTAAAATATTAACTATAAAGGATAAAACACTGAATATCGACAACATATTTCACAATCAAGCCAAACACAACCAAAATGCAACAAACATAACGCCAAGGGTAAAAAACAACAACAACAAAAAAACACACCTACAATCTGAGATATCTCATAGTGACCAATGTAACTAATTAGGTTAGTGGTTCTCAAATTGCACTTATCATGTTCATTATTTAAGCCAGTGGTTCTCAAATGGGGGTACGTGCACCCCTGGGGGTACTTGAAGGTATGCTAAGGGGTACGTGAGATTTTTGGAAAATATTCTAAAAATACCAACAATTCAAAAATCCTTTATAAATATATTTATTGAAATATACAATATGAATGTAAGTTCATAAACTGTGAAAAGAAATGCAACAATGCAATGTGTTGTCACCTGGATTTTTTGTGGACATGTTCCATAAATATTGATGTTAAAGATGTATTTTTTGTGAAGAAATGTTTAGAATTAAGTTCATGACTCCAGATGGATCTCTATTACAATCCCCAAAAAGGGCTCTTTAAGTTGATGATTACTTCTATGTGTAGAAATCTTTATTTATAATTGAATCACTTGTTTATTTTTCAACAAGTTTTTAGTTATTTTTATGTCTTTTTTCCCAAATAGTTCAAGAAAGACCACTACAAATGAGCAATATTTTGCATTGTTAAACAATTTAATAGATCAGAAACTGATGACATAGTGCTGTATTTTACTTCTTTATCTCTTTTTTTCAACCCAAAATGCTTTGCTCGGATTAAGGGGTACTTGAATTAAAAACAAATTCACATCACTGAAAAAAGGTTGAGAACCACAGAATTAAATGACCATAGTAACTTAGACTTAGATTTCCTTTTTATTGTCATTCAAATTTGAACTCTACTGCACAGATAAGAACGAAATTGTGTAACATAAGCTCTTGGTAGTGCAGGATAAAAAAAACAATTAGGTGCATATTTAATTAAATAATATATAAATATATATATAAATACATATATATACATACATACAGATAAATATATTGCAGTTTTTCACATGTGTCCACATTTATGGATGTATGTTATATTGTCTTTTTTATTCCAGAGAGTTAATCCATTTTGGGGGGAGTTGAGGGGATAATTTAATCACGATGCGTTCAAGAGTCTTACAGCCTGAGGGAAGAAGCTGTTACAGAACCTGGAGGTTCTGCTTCGGAGGCTGCGGAACCTCTTCCTAGAATCCAGCAGTGTAAACATACCTCGGTGGGGATGTTAGGAGTCTTTGCAGATTTTCTGAGCCCTGGTCAGGCAGCGGCTTTTTGCCATCTCCTGGATCTTTTCCGCCATCCTCACCACTCTCTGGAGAGACTTCCAGTCTGAGGCATTGCAGGCTCCAGTCCAGACAGAGATGCTGTTGGTCAGCAGGCTCTCTATAGTGCCTCTGTAGAATGTGCTGAGAATGGGGGGAGGGAGCTGTGCTCTTTTCATCCGACGCAAAAAGTGCATGCGCTGCTGAGCTTTTTTTACAAGAGCTCCGGTGTGTAGGGATCAGGTTGTATTGTCAGTTATCTGCACCCCCAGGAACTTGGTGTTGCTTACCATCTCCACCGCTGTGCCGTTGATGTAGAGTGGAGTGTGGCTGGACTGGTGCTTCCGAAAGTCAACAATGATCTCCTTGGTCTTGTTGACATTCAGGACCAGGTTGTTGGTTCTGCACCAGTCAACCAGATGTTTCACCTCCACCCTGTAGTCCAGGGGTAGGGAACCTATGGCTCTAGAGCCAGATGTGCCGATTGTATTGTACCATATGTCCCGGCAAGAAATCTACGTTCAAAGGACTCCGGCTTGTTAGTGATTCCCAAAGCCCAAAAAAAGTCTGCGGGCTATAGAGCGTTTTCCGTTCGGGCTCCAGTACTCTGGAATGCCCTCCCGGTAACAGTTCGAGATGCCACCTCAGTAGAAGCATTTAAGTCTCACCTTAAAACTCATTTGTATACTCGAGCCTTTAAATAGACTCCCTTTTTAGACCAGTTGATCTGCCGTTTCTTTTCTTTTTCTTCTATGTCCCACTCTCCCTTGTGGAGGGGGTCCGGTCCGATCCGGTGGCCATGTACTGCTCGCCTGTGTATCGGCTGGGGACATCTCTGCGATGCTGATCCGCCTCCGCTTGGGATGGTTTCCTGCTGGCTCCGCTGTGAACGGGACTCTCGCTGCTGTGTTGGATCCGCTTTGGACTGGACTCTCGCGACTGTGTTGGATCCATTGTGGATTGAACTTTCACAGTATCATGTTAGACCCGCTCGACATCCATTGCTTTCCTCCTCTCCAAGGTTCTCATAGTCATCATTGTCACCGACGTCCCACTGGGTGTGAGTTTTCCTTGCCCTTATGTGGGCCTACCGAGGATGTCGTAGTGGTTTGTGCAGCCCTTTGAGACACTAGTGATTTAGGGCTATATAAGTAAACATTGATTGATTGATTGATGTGGCTCATTTGATGACTGCATCTGGCTCTCAGATCAATCTTATCTTACATTGCTTAACACAATAAGTAATGAATAATTCCACCGGTAATCAGTGTTTAGAAATAACGTTCAAAATGTCAAAAATTCTCATGCATTTTTATCCCTCCATCCGTTTTCTACCGTGGTGTTTTTCAACCTTTTTTGAGCCAAGACACATTTTTTGCGTTTAAAAAATCCGGAGGCACACCACCAGCAGAAATGTATTAAAAACGAAACTCAGTTGACAGCAAAAAGTCGTCGTCACAATTGTTGGATACGACTTTAAAGCATAACCAAGCATGCATCAATATAGCTCTTGTCTCAAAGTAGGTGTACTGTCACCACCTGTCACATCACGCCCTGACTTATTTTGAGTTGTGTGCTGTTTTCCTGTGTGTAGTCTTTTAATTATTGTCTTGTGCTCCTATTTTGGTTGCTTTTTCTCTTTTTTTGGTATTTTCCTGTAGCGGTTTCATGTCTTCCTTTGAGCGCTACTTCCCGCATCTACTTTGTTTTAGCATTCAAGAATATTTCAGTCGTTTTTATCCTTCTTTGTGGGGACATTGTCGGATATACATTGTCTTTGCTCCACAGTAAGTCTTTGCTGTCGTCCAGCATTTTGTTTTTCTGTTTACTTTGTAACCAGTTCATTTTTAGTTTTGCTCTGCATAGCCTTCCCTAAGCTTTAATGCCTTTTCTTAAGGGCATTAGACACCTTTTTTTTTTTACCTGCACCCTGCCTCCCGCTGTTTCCGACATCTACAAAGCAATTAGCTCTAGACAGCAGCGACCACTCCACAACACCACATCATTTTCAGACTGTAATTACTGGTTTGCAAAAAACTATTTTAACCCATAAAGGTGAAATTAGATCATCTCCCACGGCACACCAGACTGTATCTTACGGCACAGTGGTTGAAAAAGACTGTTCTACCGCACCTGTTCAAGAAGTCAAGAATGGTAAGAAGTATTTTATTCATTATTAGTTAGCTTCAACGTGAACAGCGGCGGACTCAGGACACCCCTGGGGGGAGCCGGTGCTCAGGGACCTGGCACTGGAGGTGTTGTTGCCCACTCTCACAGACTGGGGTCGGTCTGTGAGGAAGTCCAGCAGCTAGCTGCATAGGGGGGTACCGAATCCAATTCGTATATCATGCAGATTCCAAGTATTGAAAGACTTAGTATAGTTGAAGACTTACGGTCAATCAATGTTTACTTATACAGCCCTAAATCACTAGTGTCTCAAAGGGCTGCACAAACCACTACGACATCCTCGGTAGGCCCACATAAGGGCAAGGAAAACTCACACCCAGTGGGACGTCGGTGACAATGATGACTATGAGAACCTTGGAGAGGAGGAAAGCAATGGATGTCGAGCGGGTCTAACATGATACTGTGAAAGTTCAATCCATAATGGATCCAACACAGTCGCGAGAGTCCAGTCCAAAGCGGATCCAACACAGCAGCGAGAGTCCCGTTCACAGCGGAGCCAGCAGGAAACCATCCCAAGCGGAGGCGGATCAGCAGCGCAGAGATGACCCCCGCCGATACACAGGCGAGCAGTACATGGCCACCGGATCGGACCGGACCCCCTCCACAAGGGAGAGTGGGACATAGGAGAAAAAGAAAAGAAATGGCAGATCAACTGGTCCAAAAAGGGAGTCTATTTAAAGGCTAGAGTATACAAATGAGTTTTAAGGTGAGACTTAAATGCTTCTACTGAGGTGGCATCTCGAATTGTTACCGGGAGGGCATTCCACAGTACTGGAGCCCGAAATGAAAACGCTCTATAGCCCGCAGACTTATTTTGGGCTTTGGGAATCACTAATAAGCCGGAGTCCTTTGAACGCAGATTTCTTGCCGGGACATATGGTACAATACAATCGGCAAGATAGGATGGAGCTAGACCGTGTAGTATTTTATACGTAAGTAGTAAAACCTTAAAGTCACATCTTAAGTGCACAGGAAGCCAGTGCAGGTGAGCCAGTATAGGTATATATGTATGTATATATGTATATAAAGGTATATACAGTATAGGTATATATATATGTATATATGTATATAAAGGTATATACAGTATAGGTATATATGTATGTATATATGTATATAAAGGTATATACAGTATAGGTATATATGTATGTATATATGTATATAAAGGTATATACAGTATAGGTATATATGTATGTATATATGTATATAAAGGTATATACAGTACAGGCGTAATATGATCAAACTTTCTTGTTCTTGTCAAAAGTCTAGCAGCCGCATTTTGTACCAACTGTAATCTTTTAATGCTAGACATGGGGGGACCCGAAAATAATACGTTACAATAATCAAGACGAGACGTAACAAACGCATGGATAATGATCTCAGCGTCTTTAGTGGACAGAACGGAGCGAATTTTAGCGATATTTCGGAGATGAAAGAAGGCCGTTTTAGTAACGCTTTTAATGTGTGCCTCAAAGGAGAGAGTTGGGTCGAAGATAATACCCAGATTCTTTACAGAGTCGCCTTGTTTCATTGTTTGGTTGTCAAATGTTAGAGTTATATTATTAAATAAAGGTCGGTGTCTAGCAGGACCGATAATCAGCATTTCCGTTTTTTGGGCGTTGAGTTGCAAAAAGTTAGCGGACATCCATTGTTTAATTTCATTAAGACACGCCTCCAGCTGACTACAATCCGGCGTGTTGGTCAGCTTTAGGGGCATGTAGAGTTGGGTGTCATCAGCATAACAGTGAAAGCTAACACCGTATTCGCGTATGATGTCACCTAGCGGCAGCATGTAGATGCTGAAGAGTGCAGGGCCAAGGACCGAACCCTGGGGAACTCCACACGTTACCTTAACGTAGTCCGAGGTCACATTGTTATGGGAGACACACTGCATCCTATCAGTAAGATAAGAGTTAAACCAAGACAGGGCTAAGTCTGACACACAAATTTGTGTTCTAGAGGGGGAGTTTCAGTGGGTCTTCTTTTGTGTACAATCATACTTACACAGAACATATTTGTCGCAACGCCTTGTACATTAATTCATGTAATGCAACATAAGAAGTGATATCAATTTCATTCGCTTCTTCCAGGTTCCCACATTGTGGACTTTGTGCGGAGTAAAGTTTATGGGTGATCCTTGCTGACAAAAGAAACGTTCCCCATCAACACTCAAAAACTGTAAGTACACCTTTTATACTGTGTTCTACTACTTTGGGCTCATGATCATCACATTAGTACTGTATTTGTCGGACTATAAGACACAGTTTTTCTTCATAGTTTGGCCAGGGGTGCGACTTATACTCAGGAGCGACTTATGTGTGGAATTATCAACACATTACCGTAAAATATCAAATAATATTATTTAGTTGATTCAGGTAAGAGACTAGACGTATAAGATTTCATGGGATTTAGCGATTAGGAGTGACAGATTGTTTGGTAAACATATAGCATGTTCTATATCAGGGGTCTGTTTGGTAAACGTATAGCATGTTCTATATCAGGGGTCTGTTTGGTAAACGTATAGCATGTTCTATATCAGGGGTCTGTTTGGTAAACATATAGCATGTTCTATATCAGGGGTATGTTTGGTAAACATATAGCATGTTCTATATCAGGGGTCTGTTTGGTAAACGTATAGCATGTTCTATATCAGTGGTCTGTTTGGTAAACGTATAGCATGTTCTATATCAGTGGTCTGTTTGGTAAACGTATAGCATGTTCTATATCAGGGGTCTGTTTGGTAAACGTATAGCATGTTCTATATCAGGGGTCTGTTTGGTAAACGTATAGCATGTTCTATATCAGGGGTCTGTTTGGTAAACGTATAGCATGTTCTATATCAGGGGTCTGTTTGGTAAACGTATAGCATGTTCTATATCAGGGGTCTGTTTGGTAAACGTATAGCATGTTCTATATCAGGGGTCTGTTTGGTAAACGTATAGCATATTCTATATCAGGGGTCTGTTTGGTAAACGTATAGCATGTTCTATATCAGGGGTCTGTTTGGTAAACATATAGCATGTTCTATATCAGGGGTCTGTTTGGTAAACGTATAGCATGTTCTATATCAGGGGTCTGTTTGGTAAACGTATAGCATGTTCTATATCAGGGGTCGGCAACCCGCGGCTCCGGAGCTGCATGCGGCTCTTTGATCACTTTGATGTGGCTCAACTGCATACTTGCCGAACCCACAAAGTTTCCCGGGTTTCAGTGCCTTTCCCAGAAATATCCCTGTACTGATAATCTCCGGTTTTCACCCACACAACTTTTTTGAGGGCGTGTCGTGGAGGCAATGCTTTTAACGTCCTCTAAAACATGTCGTCGCGCCCGCCTTCAGCCCTCACGCTATGCTATCTGCGTGCCGGCCGGTCAATGATGCTTGCTCACATCATTGACTGCAGGGCATACTTGGTCAACAGCCACACAGGTTACACTGATGGTTGTGATACAAACAACTTTAACACTCTTATTAATATATGCCACACTGTAGACCCACACCAAACAAGAATAACCAACACATCGCGGGAAAACATCCGCACTGTAACACAACATAAACACAACAGAACAAATACCCAGAATCCCATGCATCCCTAGCTCTTCCTGGCTACATTATACACCCCCCCCCCTCCCCCGCTCCACCTTTGTCATGAAAAAGGGAGGTTTTTGTGGTTGGTGCACTAATTGTGAGTGTATATTGTGTTTTTACCAATCAATCAATCAATCAATGTTTATTTATATAGCCCCAAATCACAAATGTCTCAAAGGACTGCACAAATCATTACGACTACAACATCCTCGGAAGAACCCACAAAAGGGCAAGGAAAACTCACACCCAGTGGGCAGGGAGAATTCACATCCAGTGGGACGCCAGTGACAATGCTGACTATGAGAAACCTTGGAGAGGACCTCAGATGTGGTACCGAAAGCAATGGATGTCGAGCGGGTCTAACATGATACTGTGAAAGTTCAATCCATAGTGGCTCCAACACAGCCGCGAGAGTTCAGTTCAAAGCGGATCCAAGACAGCAGCGAGAGTCCCGTCCACAGGAAACCATCTCAAGCGGAGGCGGATCAGCAGCGTAGAGATGTCCCCAGCCGATACAGGCGGGCGGTCCATCCTGGGTCCCGACGAGCGGTCCATCCTGGGTCTCGACTCTGGACAGCCAGTACTTCATCCATGGTCATCGGACCGGACCCCCTCCACAAGGGAGGGGGGGACATAGGAGAAAGAAAAGAAGCGGCAGATCAACTGGTCTGAAAAGGAGGTCTATTTAAAGGCTAGAATATACAGATGAGTTTTAAGATGGGACTTAAATGCTTCTACTGAGGTAGCATCTCGAACTGTTACCGGGAGGGCATTCCAGAGTACTGGAGCCCGAACGGAAAACGCTCTATAGCCCGCAGACTTTTTTTGGGCTCTAGGAATCACTAATAAGCCGGAGTCTTTTGAACGCAGATTTCTTGCCGGGACATATGGTACAATACAATCGGCAAGATAGGATGGAGCTAGACCGTGTAGTATTTTATGTTGATTTAATAAAATAAATAAATAAATAAAATAAATGTTTTCCTTTATTTATTTATTTTTTTATATAAAAATGAATAAAAAATTATTCTGCGGCCCAGTGGTTGGGGACCACTGATATAACGTACACTTATTCAGCCTGTTGTTCACTATTTTTTATTTATTTTAAATTGCCTTTCAAATGTATATTCTTGTTATTGGGTTTTATCAATCATCAATCAATGTTTACACACTGCATCCTATCAGTAAGATAAGAGTTAAACCAAGACAGGGCTAAGTCTGACATACCGATTCGTGTGTTGATACGTTCTAATAAAATATTATGATCGACAGTATCGAAAGCAGCGCTAAGATCGAGGAGCAGCAACATAGATGACGCATCAGAGTCCATCGTTAGCAATAGATCATTAGTCAGTTTTGCGAGGGCTGTCTCAGTCGAGTGATTTGCCCTGAAACCGGATTGAAAGGTTTCACATAGATTGTTAGACGCTAAGTGTTCATTTAACTGCTCCGCAACAATTTTTTCAAGGATTTTTGAAATAAAGGGAAGGTGAGACACCGGTCGGTAATTTACCATGAGGTCAGGATCGCGGTTAGGTCTTTTAAGAAGAGGATGAATAACCGCTTTTTTGAATGCTAGGGGAACAGTGCCAGAGGAAAGTGATAAGTTTATAATATTTAGCACTGATGGACCTAATAATACAAAGAGCTCCTTGATCAGTTTCCCAGGAAGAGGGTCAAGTAAACATGTTGTCTGTTTTATTCCATTTACACGTTGTAATAATTCCTCTAATGTTATTTCCTTAAAACGAGAGAAACTATTTTGGAGGGTAGTATCCGCCGTATATACAATCGTGTCAGTGTTAATAGAACCCCGTTGTAGCTGGGACGCATTGTCTTTAATCTCCTTTCTAATGACTTCAATTTTCTTACTAAAGAATTGCATAAAGTCATCAGCTGAGTGGGTGGAGCTACTGGAAGGAGTCCCTTGTTGGGTTAGCGATGCTACCGTACTAAACAAAAATTTAGGATCGTTTTTATTACGGTGGATGAGATTTGAGTGATATTTAGCTTTAGCTAAGGTAAGCATGCGTTTTATCAAATAAATTTCCCCCAAAAATGTGACTTATACTCCAGTGCGACTAACATATGTTTTTTTTTTTCCTTCTTTCTTATGCATTTTCGGCAGGTGCGACTTATACTCCAGAGCGTCTTATACTCCGAAATATACGGTAAAAGATTAACATCACCGTGTGAGACTGTTACTTGAAAAGGTCAATTGAATAGTTAGCTTACTAGACCGTTGTTTAAAGTAGAAATCATGTCATAAAAATACATACAATGCATTTTAAATCAACATCTACTTTTGCTGTATATGCTGCCTCAGTAACTGATCAGGCAGGTACTTTCAATTCTCCATTCAGACTTCCTTTGAAATATTGCCAATGTTTCCCCCCTTATCTTTATTGAGCAAGCTATATCCCTTGAAATGTTATGAAGCCTCTATTGTCATGATGTCGACAACACCGCAGCATGTTGGCCACGAGAGCGTATACTGCATGTGCAGCTTTTGCTCACCTCTGCAATTCTGCATTGATCCCGTGCCAGCCTGCCGGTGAGTGAGCACAAAGCTGATGCGGACTTTTGGTCTGCATGTTGGTCCGGTCCATCAAGTCAGTGGCCATGACCATAACTGTGAATGATTGCAGCCAATACAACAATCTCATTGTGCTGCGGTCATCAAACGCCGTGTGCATACATATATATATATATATATATATATATATATATATATATATATATATATATATGTCCAGCTGTATGAATAACATGCAACAAATCATTTCAAACCACAACAAAGCAATTGCAAAAGGACTGCCTACCCCCAGACCAAACGACTCTGAAACCAATAATGAATGTAACTGTCGCAAGAAACCTGATTGCCCTCTCAACGGGGGGTGCTTACAGACATCAGTCGTTTACCAAGCAAAGGTAACACGCAAGGACATTAACACATCCGACACGTACGTAGGATTAACCGAAGGAGCGTTCAAAACAAGATGGAATAATCACAACGCCTCCTTTAGAAACCAGACTTTGCAGAATTCTACAGAACTCAGCAAACACATTTGGAACCTCAAAGACAATAATGTTGAATATTCAATAACGTGGCAAATTCTTGCATCCAGCACACCTTACAACAGTGGTAATAAAAGATGCAACCTATGCTTAAAAGAGAAACTGTTTATTATATATCATCCAGATCTATCATCCCTCAACAAGCGCAGTGAAATCATTTCAACATGCCACCACAGACGGAAACACCTCCTAGGTAACACATGAGCCAATCACCACACCCTACGCCTGCTTGTACCCACCCACTCTGTGCCCTATATAAACCATTGTATGTGAATGCTTCCATTAAAATCTCCTGATGATTGAGGGAACCCCTAATGAAACAGATCTGTAGAGATGAAGTAGTCTTGTGATTTTTTCCCACACCTACATATTGCGCTCTACCACGGTATCGAGCACTATTCTCTGGATAATCCAATCAAGGCATATATATATATATATATATATATATATATATATATATATATATATACATACATACACACACTCCCTGCATGTGATTGATGAAGCAATTTGCTTCTAATAACAATAATTGTTTTTGTTCTTCCATTTCCATCTTTATTTTAACTCTAAGACAGGCTGAAAGAGGAATCGCTCAGTTGCCGTGACGGAGCACCGCATGGTAAACACAGTATTTGGCAAGAACAAAATTTTAATTAGCATATGAAACACAGTGTGAACAAACATGTTGTTTATCCCTGCAGCGTTTTGCGATTATAATCAGCTGATGGGGCCTACTTTTGGTCTCTAAGAGTTGCTTGTTAGGACTCCCTCTTTGCTATGTGTTCTATCACATGCATGTAGGTCACCGACAGAAAGGAGCCTTATCTTAATAGATGGAGTAGATACATGTGTACTGGGAGTTAAGGGTGTATAATAATCTTTTCTTTTTTCTTTTTTTTTAACTTTTTTTTCCTCAAATCTCTCTAAATCGGTAGGCCTTTAAAGGGGAACATTATCACAATTTCAAAAGGGTTAAAAACAATAAAAATCAGTTCCCAGTGGCTTGTTGTATTTTTTGAAGTTTTGTTTTTTAATTTTGCCGGTCTCCAAATATCCCTAAAAAAAGCTTTAAAGTGCTTGATTTTCGCTATTTGCGATGCCACTATCCATCTCCCTGTGACGTCATACAGTGCTGCCAATGTAAACAAACAACGGCGAATAGCACAGCAAGATATAGCGACATTAGCTCGGATTCAAACTCGGATTTCAGCGACTTAAGCGATTCAACAGATTACACATGTATTGAAACAGATGGTTGGAGTATGAAAGTATTGAAGAAGAAACTGAAGCTGTTGAGCGAATAGCTATTGACGCTATTCATAGCCATAGCATGGCCGGATAGCTGCGTTAGCATCGCCGGTAAAATGTGCGGACCAAACAATCAGGACTTTCGCATCTTGTGACACTGGAGCAACTTAAATCCGTCGATTGGTAAGTGTTTGTTTCACATTAAATGTGGGTGGAAGGAAACGTAATATAGTTGCAAATGCATCTGCAGGTTATCCATACATCTCTGTGCCATGTCTGCTTTAGCACCGCCGGTAAATAGCATGTTAGCGTCGATTAGCGTAGCATGTTAGTATCGATTAGCTGGCAGTCACAACGCAACCAAATATGTCTGATTACCACATACATCAATAACATCAATAAACCTCACCTTTGTGATTTCGTTGACTTTATCGTTGCAAATGCATCTGCAGGTTATCCATACATCTCTGTGCCATGTCCGCTTTAGCACCGCCGGTAAATAGCATGGTAGCGTCGATTAGCGTAGCATGTTAACATCGATTAGCTGGCAGTCAACATCAACAAAACTCACCTTTGTGATTACTGTGACTTTATCGTTGCAAATGCATCTGCAGGTTATCCATACATCTCTGTGCCATGTCTGCTTTAGCACCGCCGGTAAATAGCATGTTAGCGTCGATTAGCGTAGCATGTTAGCATCGATTAGCTGGCAGTCACGCTGCAACCAAATATGTCTGATTAGCACAGAAATCAACAACATCAACAAACCTCACCTTTGTGATTTCGTTGACTTTATCGTTGCAAATGCATCTGCAGGTTATCCATACATCTCTGTGCCATGTCTTAGCATCGCCGGTAAAATGTGGAGACACTCCAGCACATTCAATGGGGGTCTGGCGGCAGACACTTTCGCATCTTCGGGCCAGTGGTGCCACTTGAATCCCTCCCTGTTAGTGTTGTTACACCCTCCGACAACACACCCACGAGGCATGATGTCTCCAAGGTTCCAAAAAATAGTCGAAAAAACCGAAAATAGCAGAGCTGAGACCCGGTGTTTGTAGTGTGTTGAAAATGAAGATGGCGGGTGTGTTACCTCGGCGACGTCACGTTCTGACGTCATCGCTAAAAGACCGATAAACAAAAAGGCGTTTAATTTGCCAAAATTCACCCATTTAGAGTTCGGAAATCGGTTAAAAAAATACATGGTCTTTTTTCTGCACCATCAAGGTATATATTGACGCTTACATAGGTCTGATGTTAATGTTGTGAAGTGAATTATATTTATAAAGCGTTTTTCTCAAGTGACTCAAAGCGCTTTACATAGTGAAACCCAATATCTAAGTTACATTTAAAACCAGTGTGGGTGGCACTGGGAGCAGGTGGGTAAAGTGTCTTGCCCAAGGACACAACGGCAGTGACTTGGATGGTGCAAGCGGGGATCGAACCTGCAACCCTCAAGTTGCTGGCACCGCCGCTCTACCAACCGAGCTAAAAAAAAGAAAAAACGTGAAAGCATTGGGACGTATTCCGATGTTTTTAGACACATTTACTAGGATAATTCTGGGAAATCCCTTATATTTCCATTGTGTTGCTAGTGTTTTAGTGAGTTTAATAGTACCTGATAGTCGGAAGGGTGTGTCCACGGGTGTCTTGACGCCAATGTCTCAGGGGAGTCGACGGCAGCTGTACGGACGACACAACCTTCAGTTCAGTTTCAGTTTCAGTTTATTTTCAGTCTAACAAAAACATATTCAAACATGGATCACGATTCAAAAATGAATAACATGACTGAAACAGGCAGAAGCAAAAAAGCTTATATGCCCAACATAAATTTTTTACATTCAATTAAGTTACCTTTTCTAATAATTCTGCAACACAAAATATCAGCTGATATCCGGTAAGTGGCGACTTTTTAACCACAATTTTCTCACCGAAACCTCCTAGTTGACATTTGGTAGGATCCATGTTGGCTTGACCGCGCTGTGATCCATAGTAAAGTTTTACCTGTGGGAATTTTAAACAAGGAATCACCATGTGTTTGTGTGGCTAAAGGCTAAAGCTTCCCAACTCTATGTTTCTACTTTGACTTCTCCAATATTAATTGAACAAATTGCAAAAGATTCAGCAACACAGATGTCCAAAATACTGTGTAATTATGCGGTTAAAGCAGACGACTTTTAGCTGTGTGTGTGTGTGTGCAGCGCTCATATTCTCTAAAAACCCGTGACATCCTGCGTACACGTCATCATTACACGACGTTTTCAAGACGAACTCCCGTGAAATTTAAAATTGTAATTTAGTAAACTAAAGCGGCCGTATTGGCATGTGTTGCAATGTTAATATTTCATCATTGATATATAAACTATCAGACTGCGTGGTGGCTAGTAGTGGCTTTCAGTAGGCCTTTAAGAAAACACATCATTCAGACTTAATAAGTGCTGTGACGTTGTTACAAGACATTCAAACTGTTGAGAGGACTTGCTGCGTCACAAATGGATTTTTAAGATAAAAGTGTACCTCTTCACACAGATTTGAACAAACAGTAGCTGAATGCAAATGTCCACAAAGGATCTAGTGGAGGGGCTTCACGGTGGCAGAGGGGTTAGTGCGTCTGCCTCACAATACGAAGTTCCTGCAGTCCTGGGTTCAAATCCAGGCTCGGGATCTTTCTGTGTGGGGTTTGCATGTTCTCCCCGTGACTGCGTGGGTTCCATCCGGGTACTCCGGCTTCCTCCCACTTCCAAAGACATGCACCTGGGGATAGGTTGATTGGCAACACTAAATGGGCCCTAGTGTGTGAATGTTGTCTGTCTATCTGTGTTGGCCCTGTGATGAGGTGGCGACTTGTCCAGGGTGTACCCCGCCTTCCGCCCGATTGTAGCTGAGATAGGCGCCAGCGCCCCCCGCGACCCCAAAAGGGAATAGGCGGTAGAAAATGGATGGATGGATCTAGTGGAGGGCTGGAAATATAGCTGCATCAGAGAGCGAAAAAAAGAACTTAAACTGCGTGAGGAGAATATAAACAACTAAGGCGGGGTACACCCTGGACAAGTCGCCACCTCATCGCAGGGCCAACACAGATAGACAGACAACATTCACACACTAGGGCCAATTTAGTGTTGCCAATCAACCTATCCCCAGGTGCATGTCTTTGGAAGTGGGAGGAAGCCGGAGTACCCGGAGGGAACCCACGCACTCACGGGGAGAACATGCAAACTCCACACAGAAAGATCCCGAGCCTGGATTTGAACCCAGGAATGCAGAAACTTCGTATTGTGAGGCAGACGCACTAACCCCTCTGCCACCGTGGCGGCATAGCTCGGTTGGTAGAGTGGCGGTGCCAGCAACTTGAGGGTTGCAGGTCCGATTCCCGCTTGTACCATCCTAGTCACTGCCGTTGTGTCCTTGGGCAAGACACTTTAACCACCTGCTCCCAGTGCCACCCACACTGGTTTAAATGTAACTTAGATATTGGGTTTCACTATGTAAAGCGCTTTGAGTCACTTGAGAAAAGCGCTATATAAATATAATTCACATAATGTATTCGGGCATGTGGGTGCTGTCACTGCGTTGTGGATTTTGTTGAAGTGTGGCTTTGTTTTTGTATAGCTGGGAAATCTCCCATCATACTCTGTCACTGTGTTGTCACAAACACTTCAAGCACGGGTGTTGTGATACAACAATTTTGCAATGACAAGCCTAAAAATATCAGCCAATGAAAAGGCAAATAAGCCGGTGCTGAAGTTAGACTTCAATTTACTATCGATTCCTGGTTTCCAATCAGCACTGGCATATGAAGATCTATTCTTAGGCTGGACTAAAATGTGACTTGAATGGGATTAATGGTCCGATTGGTAGTTTGATTGCATAAGAACCATTTGCCAAAAGTTCGGGAAGGAGGCATTTGGATTTTAAGAAGGGGGCCATCCATGTTTGCTGCACAACATACACCTAAAAGCAGCTGCAACCCAATCTGGTACTGACTTTTTTATTTTAATACATTTTTCTACGCTATTAAGTGTCACTAATCAAAGGCTTAGTGGCGCACAATACCAGACGTGTGACATGCAGTGGCATAAGTACTTAAAGGGGAACATTATCACAATTTCAAAAGGGTTAAAAACAATAAAAATCAGTTCCCAGTGGCTTGTTGTATTTTTTGAAGTTTTTTTCAAAATTTTACCGGTCCCGGAATATCCCTAAATAAAGCTTTAAAGTGCCTTATTTTCGCTATCTTCGAAACCACTGTCCATTTCCCTGTGACGTCATACAGGGCTGCCAATACAAACAACATGGCGGTTACCACAGCAAGATATAGCGACATTAGCTCGGATTCAGACTCGGATTTCAGCGGCTTAAGCGATTCAACAGATTACGCATGTATTGAAACAGATGGTCGGAGTATGGAGGCAGATAGCGAAAACGAAATTGAAGAAGAAATTGAAGCTATTGAGCGAATAGCTATTGACGCTATTCGGCCATTGCGTGGGTGTACCTAATGAAGTGGCCCATAGCATGGCTGCCTTATTAGCATCGCCGGTAAAATGTGCCGACCAAACGATCAGGACTTTGGCATCTTGTGACACTGGAGCAACTTAAATCTGTCGATTGGTAAGTGTTTGTTTCGCATTAAATGTGGGTATCTAGTTTCAAATGTACATACAGCTAGCGTAAATAGCATGTTAGCATCGATTAGCGTAGCATGTTAGCATCGATTAGCTGGCAGTCATGGCATGACCAAATATGTTTGATTAGCACATAAGTCAACAACATCAAAAAAACTCACCTTTGTGATTTCGTTGACTTAATGGTTGCAAATGCATCTGCAGGTTATCCATACATCTCTGTGCCATGTCTGTCTTAGCATCGCCGGTCAAATGTGGAAACACTCTAGCACATTCAATGGGGGTCTGGCGGCAGATTTCTTGCCAGTGGTGCAACTTGAATCCCTCCCTGTTAGTATTGTTACACCCTCCGATAACACACCGACGAGGCATGATGTCTCCAAGGTTCCAAAAAATAGTCGAAAAAACGGAAAATAACAGAGCTGAGACCCGGTGTTTGTAATGTGAAAATGAATATGGCGGGTGTGTTACCTCGGTGACGTCACGTTCTGACGTCATCGCTAAAAGACCGATAAACAGAAAGGCGTTTAATTTGCCAAAATTCACCCATTTAGAGTTTGGAAATCGGTTAAACAAATACATGGTCTTTTTTCTGCAACATCAAGGTATATATTGACGCTTACATAGGTTTGGTGATAATGTTCCCCTTTAAAAAAATATATATATATATATTTGTACAGTATATATTTGTATATATAAAACATATATGTATATATGTATGTATATGTGGATATACATGTATGTATGTATATATGTATACATACAAACAGTATGTATGTGTGTATATATATATATATATATATATATATATATATGAGCTGGGAAATTGTGTTAGATGTAAATATAAACAGAATACAATGAGTTGCAAATCATTTTCAACCCATATTCAGTTGAATATGCTACAAAGACAACAAATTTGATGTTGAAACTGAAACATTTTTTTTGTTGTTGCAAAAATTCATTAACTTTAGAATTAGATGCCAGCAACACATGACAAAAAAGTTGGGAAAGGTGGCAAGAAATACTGATAACGTCGAGAATCAAACACTTATTTGGAACATCCCACAGGTGTGCAGGCTAATTGGGAACAGGTGGGTGCCATGATTGGCTATAAAAACAGCTTCCCAAAAAATGCTCAGTTTTTCACAAGAAAAGATGGGGCGAGGTACACCCCTTTGTCCACAACTGCATGAGCAAATAGTCAAACTTTTTAAGAAGAACGTTTCTCAAAGTGCAATTGCAAGAAATTTAGGGATTTCAACATCTAGTTTCCATAATATCATCAAAAGGTTCAGAGAATCTGGAGAAATCACTCCACGTAAGCGACATGGCCGGAAACCAACATTGAATGACCGTGATCTTCGATCCCTCAGACGGCACTGTATCAAAAACTGGCCATTTGTAGTTTTAGTTTGTATCCAATCAGAATTCAGCTAGCTTTTGATGCCATGCTAAGGACTGTAACCGAACGGACACATACAGTTGATAGACAATTGCGATAGCCAATCGGATCATGAGTTGTTGTCAGTAAGGCCTTCTAGATGGCTTCATGTTGAACGTGACGTTTACGCGTCCTGTGATTGGATACTCATCGAGTTAGAGGATGCATTTGTGAACACATTGTGTTGATAGACAGTTGCGACAGCCAATCAGATCACAAGTTGTTAACAATAGCCTATCTAGGTTTTTTTTAGACCAGTTGATCTGCCGTTTCTTTTCTTTTTCTTCTATGTCCCACGCTCCCTTGTGGAGGGGGTCCGGTCCGATCCGATCCGGTGGCCATGTACTGCTTGCCTGTGTATCGGCTGGGGACATCTCTGCGCTGCTGATCCGCCTCCGCTTGGGATGGTTTCCTGCTGGCTCCGCAGTGAACGGGACTCTCGCTGCTGTGTTGGATCCGCTTTGGACTGGACTCTCGCGACTGTGTTGGATCCATTGTGGATTGAACTTTCACAGTATCATGTTAGACCCGCTCGACATCCATTGCTTTCCTCCTCTCCAAGGTTCTCATAGTCATCATTGTCACCGACGTCCCACTGGGTGTGAGTTTTCCTTGCCCTTATGTGGGCCTACCGAGGATGTCGTGGTGGTTTGTGCAGCCCTTTGAGACACTAGTGATTTAGGGCTGTATAAGTAAACATTGATTGATTGATTGATTGAAATCAAGCAAGACTTGATGATAAGAGCATGTTTTGGTGTTAACATGATGTACCCTGAGGCCGGACAGGCTGCCCGGCCCTCCTGTGGTCCTCGCTTGACTGCACAAGCTCAAAGCTCAAAAGTAGTTATCACACAGACGGACACAACAAAAGCAATTCCTGCTTCCCAACAAGGGGGAGCATTTAACAGTTGCACAACAGAATGAACATCTTCGGCCTTTGGTGCACTCCGCTTATCTCCACGGCAACGCCCCTCCCGCACGCCGCACTTAGCTGGGCTATCTCCACCAACTCCACCTCTAAGCCCCGCTCCCTCGGTGGATATAACTTTCTGTTCGGTTACTCCAATGAATGATGACGAGGACGATGATGGCGGTGATTAACTTTGCAGCAGTCGTCGAATACACAGCGGGTTTTCTTATCTCCCGTCCCCTGGAGCGGGAAAGCCGAGGCGCACCGAGGCCGCCTTTCTTCTCGGTGTTGTGATAGAGAGATGACAGCCCTCTGTGAGTGGGAACACAGTATCCATCGCTGCGGTAAACAATCAGGCAGGCGTTCCATCCGCAAGTGGCTGTAGTACACACAATTAATAATACTTAAAGGGGAACATTATCACAATTTCAGAAGGGTTAAAACCAATAAAAATCAGTTCCCAGTGACTTATTTCATTTTTCGAAGTTTTTTTCAAAATTTTACCCATCATGAAATATCCCCAAAAAAGGCTTAAAAGTGCCTGATTTTCGCCATCTGTAAATCCACACGTCCATTTTCCTGTGACGTCACATAGTGATGCCAATACAAACAAACATGGCGGATAGGTGACGTCATACGCAAATACGGTGTTAGCTTTCACTGTTATGCTGATGACACCCAACTCTACCCTAAAGCTGACCAACACGCCGGATTGTAGTCAGCTGGAGGCGTGTCTTAATGAAATTAAACAATGGATGTTCGCTAACTTTTTGCAACTTAATGCCAAAAAAACGGAAATGCTGATTATCGGTCCTGCTAGACACCGACCTCTATTTAATAATACAACTTTAACATTTGACAACCAAATAATAAAACAAGGTGACTCTGTAAAAAATCTGGGTATTATCTTCGACCCAACTCTCTCCTTTGAGTCACACATTAAAAGCGTTACTAAAACGGCCTTCTTTCGTCTCCGTAATATCGCTAAAATTCGCTCCATTTTGTCCACTAAAGACGCCGAAATCATTATCCATGCGTTTGTTACGTCTCGCCTCGACTACTGTAACGTAATATTTTCGGGTCTCCCCATGTCTAGCATTAAAAGATTACAGTTGGTACAAAATGCGGCTGCTAGACTTTTGACAAGAACAAGAAAGTTTGATCATATTACGCCTGTACTGTATATACCTTTATATACATATATACATACATATATACCTATACTGTATATACCTTTATATACATATATACATACATATATACCTATACTGTATATACCTTTATATACATATATACATACATATATACCTATACTGTATATACCTTTATATACATATATACCTGTACTGGCTCACCTGCACTGGCTTCCTGTGCACTTAAGATGTGACTTTAAGGTTTTACTACTTACGTATAAAATACTACACGGTCTAGCTCCATCCTATCTTGCCGATTGTATTGTACCATATGTCCCGGCAAGAAATCTGCGTTCAAAAGACTCCGGCTTATTAGTGATTCCTAGAGCCCAAAAAAAGTCTGCGGGCTCCAGTACTCTGGAATGCCCTCCCGGTAACAGTTCGAGATGCTACCTCAGTAGAAGCATTTAAGTCTCACCTTAAAACTCATTTGTATACTCTAGCCTTTAAATAGACCTCCTTTTTAGACCAGTTGATCTGCCGCTTCTTTTTTTTCTCCTATGTCCCCCCCTCCCTTGTGGAGGGGGTCCGGTCCGATGACCATGGATGAAGTACTGGCTGTCCAGAGTCGAGACCCAGGATGGACCGCTCGTCGGGACCCAGGATGGACCGCTCGCCTGTGTATCGGTTGGGGACATCTCTACGCTGCTGATCCGCCTCCGCTTGAGATGGTTTCCTGTGGACGGGACTCTCGCTGCTGTCTTGGATCCGCTTGAACTGACTCTCGCGGCTGTGTTGGAGCCACTATGGATTGAACTTTCACAGTATCATGTTAGACCCGCTCGACATCTATTGCTTTCGGTCCTCTAGAGGGGGGGGGGGTTGCCCACATCTGAGGTCCTCTCCAAGGTTTCTCATAGTCAGCATTGTCACTGGCGTCCCACTGGATGTGAATTCTTCCTACCCACTGGGTGTGAGTTTTCCTTGCCCTTTTGTGGGTTCTTCTGAGGATGTTGTAGTCGTAATGATTTGTGCAGTCCTTTGAGACATTTGTGATTTGGGGCTATATAAATAAACATTGATTGATTGATAGAACAGCAAGATATAGCGACATTGGCTCGGATTCAGACTCTGATTTCAGCGGCTTAGGCGATTCAACAGATTACGCACGTATTGAAACGGTTGGTTCGAGTGTGGAGGCAGATAGCGAAAACGAAATTGAAGAAGAAACTGAAGCTGTTGAGCGAATAGCTATTGAAGCCATTCGGCGGTCGCCTTCTAACCAACGATTGCATCTTTTGACCACCGGAGCAACTTAAATCCGTCGATTGGTAAGTGTTTGTTTGGCATTAAATGTGGGTGGAGGGAAAGGCTGGATGCAAATAGAGCTACAAATGTACATGCTGCTAGCCTAAATAGCATGTTAGCATCGATTAGCTGGCAGTCATGCCGTGACCAAATATGTTTGATTAGCACATAAGTCAATAACATCAACAAAACTCACCTTTGTGATTTCGTTGACTTTATCGTTGGAAATGCATCTGCTTTGAGTGTCGCAGGATATCCACACATCTCTGTCGTGGCATCGCTATTTTCAAGTCAAAAGACAGAGCAGAAAAAACAGCACTGATTTGCAGAGCACACTCCAGGCCTGAAGGGGCAACAGTGAGCGCTGAGGGCTGAACATCTCCACCTGCTTCCACCTGATTGGCTTGATTGAGTTCACCTGTTCACCTGCTCAGAGCACAAGCTTAAAATGTTTGAGCTTCAGTCAGTCACCTTTTTGACATGCTGCTGAGAGGAAGGAAGACAGCTCTTGTGTGGACTCAGAAGACGCAACTGCTGAGAAAACCAAAGGAAAGAAGTGTTTGTTTGGACTGAGGGGAATGTTTCAAGAAAATAATTTCACTGGGGAAATGTTTAAAGGAGATCATTTCACTGATTTTTACACATTGTTGAAGTTGACTGAAAGTAAATTTAAAAGTTATCAGTGATGTTTAAGTTTATTCTTGGATTATTTGAATTTAATTTCATTCATATTATTGGAAAAGTTTAAGTTTATTCTTAAACCTAGTCTCTATCAGTGGAAATTAATTTTGTTTGGATTGATTTAAAAAGAAAGCAAAGCATTTATTTTGATGTATGTTTATGAAACACTAATGTGTTCTTTTTTATTTCTGTTTGAGTAAGGGTATCAACCTAATCGCCTATCCTACTATCCAGCTAATCGGCTATTCTAATCGCCTAATCTACAATTCAACTAATCAACCCCCCACTAATCAACTATTCTACTATTTAACAACCGACTATTCATTCATTTCATCCATTCATGTACGCCGATAACCCAGTTTATTTGCTCCATCCTATCTTGCCGATTGTATTGTACCATATGTCCCGGCAAGAAATCTGCCTTCAAAGGACTCCGGCTTATTAGTGATTCCCAAAGCCCAAAAAAAGTCTGCGGGCTATAGAGCGTTTTCATTTCGGGCTCCAGTACTCTGGAATGCCCTCCCGGTAACAGTTCGAGATGCCACCTCAGTAGAAGCATTTAAGTCTCACCTTAAAACTCATTCGTAAACTCCAGCCTTTAAATAGACTCCCTTTTTAGACCAGTTGATCTGCCGTTTCTTTTCTTTTTCTCCAATGTCCCACTCTCCCGTGTGGAGGGGGTCCGGTCCGATCCGGTGGCCATGTACTGCTCGCCTGTGTATCGGCTGGGGAAATCTCTGCGCTGCTGATCCGACTCCGCTTGGGATGGTTTCCTGCTGGCTCCGCTGTGAACGGGACTCTCGCTGCTGTGTTGGATCCGCTTTGGACTGGACTCTCGCGACTGTGTTGGATCCATTATGGATTGAACTTTCACAGTATCATGTTAGACCCGCTCGACATCCATTGCTTTCCTCCTCTCCAAGGTTCTCATAGTCATCATTGTCACCGACGTCCCACTGGGTGTGAGTTTTCCTTGCCCTTATGTGGGCCTACCGAGGATGTCGTAGTGGTTTGTGCAGCCCTTTGAGACACTAGTGATTTAGGGCTATATAAGTAAACATTGATTGATTGATTATTTGATTGATTCAAATCAAATATCAATAAAGCACAAGGAAAGAAGATTGAGATGTCCCTTTGTGTCCTTTTTGAGTCCCACTGGCCCTTTCAAGTTTGGGCACAGCTGCGAAAAAACCTGAAGAACTTGACAGCTATTGTCGGTAAAATGTGCAGAACTAACGAGGGCCTTTTGCATCTTTTGACACTGGTGCAACTTGAATCCGTTGATTGGTATGTGTTTGTTTGGCATTAAATGTGGGTTGAGGGAAAGGCTGGTTGCAAATATAGCTACAAATGAGGCATAACGATGCAATATGTGCATACAGCTAGCCTAAATAGCATGTTAGCATCGATTACCATGCCGTGCTAATCGATGCACACTCCACGTAAGTCAACTTGAATCGGTCCCTGATGGTGTTGTTACACCTCCGACAACACACCGACGAGGCATGATGTCTCCAAGGTACGGAAAACAGTCGAAAAAACGGAAAATAACAGAGCTGATTTGACTTGTGTGTCATGTGTTTGAGAAAATAGCGGATCGCTTCCCATTGTGATGTCACGGGTGAAAGGTCATCGCTCCGACAGCGAACAATTGAAAGACGTTTAAATCGCCAAATTGACCCTTTTAGAGTTCGGAAATCGGTTAAAAAAACATATGGTCTTTTTTTCTGCAACATCAAGGTATATTTTCACGCTTACATAGGTCTGGTGATAATGTTCACCTTTAAAGCTGCAAGCAGCGATGGACGGGACCGATTTGGCTGCTGCCCCCGCGAGCCAAACCCAGAAAAGCGGTAGAAGATGGATGGATGGATTATTACACAGAGAAAAAGTTGTATACACATGTGTTATACATCAGTCTCATAGTAATAACAGTTGTAAAATGGCTTGGGAATGTTATAAGGACGCCTTGGTGCCCCCATTTTGAGACTCTTATGCATGGTGAATGTAATGCAGTTGTTGTATTGAAGTGGGAATAGCAAACTTCCTGTTGATTTTAGTTGGGGGCGGTCAGTGTATGAAATATGTTGCGATCCGCTGCTCGGATCGTCCCATTTTGTAGTTTTGATTCTTTCCTGTATCACATTTTTTAGTTGGACTCCTTAGTTCCTGTTTTAGTCTGTTTCCATGGCAACGTATTATTTTCACCTGCCGTGGTTTCAAGACGCACACCTGTTTTACTAATCACCATCCTATATAAGCCAGCCTTTTCTGTTCACTCATTCTCGGACTCTAATTTGCCTTCGCGCAACAAGTGACGACTGCTTTGTATGTATATTCTTGCTAGTTTACACGCTACGTCTTTGTTTTATTCTAGCTCTCATGCTAATGGTTTGTTTTCCCTTTTTTGTGCCTTCGTGCCAAGTTTAGTTTTTGTGTTTGTATTCCTAACTTCCGTGCTAGCGCCATTTGTTTGCCTTTCTACTTAGCACCAGTATATTTGTTCCTAGCCATTTTATTTATTTAATAAATGCTTTTCATCTTACCTTACGCTGTGTTCTTGCCTGACGCATCCCTGGAGGAACAAACCTGGCATCGCTATGCCGCACAAGTCTCACAGAATATAGGTCTCAGTGAGACCTATATTGAGGTTTTTGTTTCATGTGTGTATGACAGTCCTACAGTTTTGTCTGAGCAGAAAGCCGGCATTTTGTGACAACAGCAGCAGCGCAGTGGTTCTTTGCGGGCTCATAAAATCCAAACCGGAGTAGTAATTAAAACTATTTCTTTCAATTTTAATAAGAAGGGTTCAATCTCTTTTCTTTGCTTATTTGAAGCCAAAATGACGAATGGCCTCAGAGGAGATAATGTTTGAAAAAATGCGAAATTTTTTAGCCAACTTTTGTATTGAAGTGGGAATAACAAACTTCCTGTTAAACGTAGCCGGGGGATTTCGGTGGATGGAATATAGGTCTCACTGAGACCTACATCGTGGTTTTTGTTTCATGTTTCTACGACATTCCTACTGGAAGTTACAGACAGTTTTGTCTGTGTTTTCTTCCTAGTAGGGGCTAGAGCGCAATTTTTAGTTTTGGGGTTTGTTTTTTTAATTAGAACGCAATTTTTTCCAGTCCTGATGTGTGTGTGTCAAATTTGGTAAGTTTTGAAGCATGTTAAGGGGGTCAAATTACAGCGCAAAGAGGCGGCGGTATAATAATAAAGAATAAGAATAACAGTAATAATAATAATAATAATAATAAAACCTTAGAAATTCAATAGGGTCTTCTGTCCCAAAGATACATCTGTCCCTAATTTAAAAAAAGTCTGAAACGGCAATCAGCCTGTGAAAGGAAGGAAGGCCTCTCAATTCATGGGCTCCGGTCTGAATTTGGGATGTGAGTGGTGTCAGTGGGCGGGAGCATTTCCACACTCGTCAAAATGGTCCTCGTAAGCTGTCACAACAGCGTCTCCTCGTGAGAGGAGCGTCGCACTTGGTGACAAAGCACTCCAATTAATCACTGACAAGACTCGCTAATAAAGTCATTAGGAATGCAGGGGATTTCATCTCTTTTTTTCTTTAAGAAAAAAAAAACATGAGCATCTGTGGATTTTAGGGGGAAGTGCAGTTTTTTTTTTAGAATTTTCCCTGTTGTTCATATCCCAAGAAGACAAATATATATATATATATATATATATATATATATATATATATATATATATGTATATATATATATATATATATATATATATATATATATATATATTAGGGCTGGGCAACGATTACAAATTTTAATCGAAGTTAATCGCATTATTTCCCCGATTAATCGCAATTAACTGCATTGTATACACAAAGCCCAATAATGAATTCAAAAGTAGTGTGTAGTGCACCTTTATTGGAATATTCTCCCACATGAACAAAAGCGCCAAAACATTTGTTGTGCAAACACAATTTAAATCAGTCCTTGTTAAACAGTAGCAGTTAAATAGCATATTTGATGAAAATCAACTCCAAAAATGTAAATACAAACATTTAAGCTTATTGCCACTGCCAGGGTATTTAAGTTATCCTGTTTGTTATGGAAAATAAATATAATCTACATACAAATCTCTGAGCCACAATCATAACATCTGAACAGGCAATTTCTGAGGTAACAGCAGAAACATTTTTTTTTATCAGGGATCTTATGTTTAAAAAACCTATATTATAGGTAGTGGGCTGTTTTAGGGAATTTTGGATCAAATGATCCGTAGTAGCAATATTAATAATGTTGTGTTTATTCTGCGTAGTGCACTTAAAATAATCATGACCATATCTAGGAATTGATATGATGGGAATTTTCCGATTGTTTGCTTGGTGCTTTGATAAACTGAACGCATATACATGGTACTATATTGTGATGTTATGAGCCAGGGAATAAAAGAACTACCCTACCCAGCATGCAACAGGAGTGAGGAGCATGCGCGGTAGCCCGGTATAGGTTGTGTCGCCATGACGGCATCTTGTATGTTGTGATATGCACGCTCTGAAAGTAAACGTTAAGAACTCAGCCAACACTCCTGGTCTGCATTATTCATAAATAGACAGACAACACATATACTCCGCTGCTTCACAGGCCGCTGGATGTAGCCGGCAAAGTATTCCCATGCTAGCTAGCACGCCTCATTCAGTCCAAAACGGCCCGATCTATCCACATCCAGAATTGTCTGGCGGTCGTAAGTGATCCCGGAGTGACCACGCTGTAAGCCAGCCAGGAAATTTGCAGAATTGTCCGGTATTTTTGCCAAATGTTCCATCTTTACCAAGAGCCCCTCGACGTTAAGAAAAGGCGTTAACAAAATAAAAGCATGTAAACAACATACGCAAATGTGCGATAAAATATTTGTCGGCGTTAATAGATTGATGAGTTAACTCATAATTAACGCATTAATTTACCCACCCCTAATATATATATATATATATATATATATATATATATATATATATATATATATATATATATATATATATATCAATCAATCAATCAATCAATCAATCAATGTTTATATATATATATATATATATATATATATATATATATATATATATATATATAAAATCGGCTCGGTCTTTAGTGGCTAGCAATGCAGCTAAAGGGGGGCAATAAACCCTACCTCTAAATCACTTCAAAAAAGCATTCAATTACATTATATTGTCAAAAGTATTTGGCCGCCTTCAATGCCAATCAATCAATCAATGTTTACTTATATAGCCCTAAATCACAAGTGTCTCAAAGGGCTGCACAAGCCACAACGACATCCGCGGTACAGAGCCCACATAAGGGCAAGGAAAAACTCACCCCAGTGGGACGTCGATGTGAATGACTATGAGAAACCTTGGAGAGGACCGCATATGTGGGCAACCCCCTTCACCACCCTCTAGGGCAGGGGTAGGGAACCTATGGCTCTAGAGCCTGATGTGGCTCTTTTGATGACTGCATCTGGCTCTCAAATAAATCTAAGCTGACATTGCTTAACACGATAAGTAATGAATAATTCCACTGGTAATCACAGTGTTAAAAATAACGTTAAAATTATAAAATATTGTCATGCATTTTAATCTAACCATCAATTTCAATTACACCTGTTCAGGAAGTCGCATTAATGGTAAGAAGTATTATATTTATTATTGTTTAGCTTTACAATAAAAATATTATTTAAAAGAATAAGAGACTTATTATACTCTAAAAATGTTGTTCTTACTTAAAAATGCACGCATTTAATTGTATTCAGTGTTAAAAAATATTATTTGGCTCTCACAAAAATACACTTTCAAATATTTGGCTTTCATGGCTCTCTCAGCCAAAAAGGTTCCCGACCCCTGCTCTAGGGGAAACCAAAAGCAATGGACGTCTGTGGAGAGGCGGGGTCGGCAGTCCGACAGCGAGGCAGGGCACGCCGGAGCCCGGCCAAAGATGGCCAAATATTATTATATTTGGGCAATAGCCATACAGGTCACACTGAGGGTGGCCGTATAAACAACGTTAGCACTGTTACAAATATGCACCACACTATGAACCCACACCAAACAAGAATGACAAACACATTTCGGGAGAACATCCGCACCGTAACACCACATAAACACAACAAACCCCTTAACCCCGCCACCTCAACCTCTTAATGCTCTCCCACGGAGAGCATGTCCCAAATTCCAAGCTGCTGTTTTGAGGCATGTTAAAAAAAAAATAATGCACTTTGTGACCTCAATAATAAATATGGCAGTGCCATGTTGGCATTTTTTTCATAACTCGAGTTGATTTATTTTGGAAAACCTTGTTACATTGTTTAATGAGGGGCATCACAACAAAAGTAGGCATAATAATGTGTTAAGTCCACGACTATATATTTCGGTATCGGTTGATATCGGAATCGCTAATTAAGAGTTGGACAAGATCGGAATATCGGATATCGGCAAAAAAAAAAATTATCGGACATCTCTAATAATAATCAATTGTTTTTCCTACTTGTCTCCCATAATTTTGGAAAAAAAAAATGGGAATGACGAAATACGTCAGCAGCCAAATTAGGAGCCTTTTTAAAACCATTTGCTTACTTACTTCTAAAAGACAAGTTCTCTAGTATGTTCAGGATCTTATCATAAATTCCTCTCTTAATTCTTAGTGTCACTTCTGTCAAAGTTATTTGTTGTCGAACCCCAAGATGCAGAGATGGAGGCAGGCATTGGATATGAAAACATGATTTAATTAAAACTAAACAAGCACAAACAAAACACACGTATGTGGGCGAAATAACAAACTAAGGGAGCTAGCACTGGGAGCTAGAAAACAAAAATAAACTTTAGCATGGAAGCTAGTGGATAGCAAACAGAAAAACTGGAAATAGCTAATGGCTAACAAGAACAGCTTACCGCTACGACGACCAGGACAAAATGTAGCATGACAGGTAATAACTGAAACATCGACACGACAAGAGTGACATGTTGCAACGACAATACAATGATCCAGCAACTGACACAAGACAAAGCAGGTACAAATCGGAGCGGGCTGATTGGCAACAGGTGTGGCCAGGTGCCAATCAGCCGCAGCTGAGGAGGAACACAGCACTCAGGGAACAAGACAGGAAGCTGACAAAATAAGAGCACTAGACAGGAACTAAGGACAGGAAATACTAAACACATACAGAAGGTCAAACTAAAACACAAACAAACTGTCAGTGGCAAGCCTGACAACTTCCCCTGTCTGGCCAATGAGTACTGGCTGCCACACCTGTCCTTGATTGGCAACTGGCACACACCTGTACCTGGTGCACTTGTTAGCTGCACTCGCCTTCTTTTGTTATCCCCCTACTCCTAGTTACTTGCTTTCCCACTCCCTCGTGAGTGCATTGTTTTGTGTTTATATTCCATCCGTCACCCTGGACGAGTCGCCGCCTCATCGCAGGGCCAACATTCACGCTGTAAATATCATCTTTTACTCGCCGTCTGCTGCATCTTGGGGTCACGCCTCTTAAGCCGCGACACGTAAATTCATTTGTTATGGAATTCATGCAGAGTCAGCAGGCGTAAAATGCTCTTAGTTTTTTCCGGGCAACCCCTCAATGCTTCGACGCACTTCCGAGTCCGTTTAAAGTGACATCGCTAACATAAGGTGGTTTTAATCCGATAAAGGACGGAGCTCGCTGGGGGGTATGCAGGTAAGATCAGGCGACCAGGTGAACACAGTTGCACGGACAAATGGGTTCAATAGAGACCTGCTGCACGTGACAAAAATGTTGCAAGAGTTGCAGGCTTCTGATTGGCCAAAATGCATGTGGAAATCTGTGAATCGGTTAACTAATTAGTTTTTGTTCAAATAATGTGTGTGTCTGTGTGTGTTCATTTGTTGGAGCCTAGAGGTAGGGCAATATGTAAAAATACAAATGTTTTGTATGTGTGTACAAACCCCGTTTCTTTATGAGTTGGGAAATTCTGTTAGATGTAAATATAAACGGAATACGATGATTTGCAAATCTTTTTCAATCCATATTCAGTTGAATATGGACTCTGCCAAGGCTGTCCTTTGTCACCGATTCTGTTCATAACTTTTATGGACAGAATTTCTAGGCGCAGTCAAGGCGTTGAGGGGTTCTGGTTTGGTGACCGCAGGATTAGGTCTCTGCTTTTTGCAGATGATGTGGTCCTGATGGCTTCATCTGACCGGGATCTTCAGCTCTCACTGGATCGGTTCGCAGCCGAGTGTGAAGCGACCGGAATGAGAATCAGCACCTCCAAGTCCGAGTCCATGGTTCTGGGTGGAGTGCCATCTCCGGGTTGAGGAGGAGACTCTGCCCCAAGTGGAGGAGTTCAAGTACCTAGGAGTCTTGTTCACGAGTGAGGGAAGAGTGGATCGTGAGCCGTCTTCAGTAATGCGGACGTTGTATCGATCCCTTGTGGTGAAGAAGGAGCTGAGCCGGAAGGCAAAGCTCTCAATTTACTGGTCGATCTACGTTCCCATCCTCACCTATGGTCATGAGCTTTGGGTCATGAGTCTTGTTCCTGAGTGGGGGAAGAGTGGATCGTGAGCCGTCTTCAGTAATGCGGACGTTGTATCGATCCGTTGTGGTGAAGAAGGAGCTGAGCCGGCAGGCAAAGCTCTCAATTTACCGGTCGATCTACGTTCCCATCCTCACCTATGGTCATGAGCTTTGGGTCATGAGTCTTGTTCCTGAGTGGGGGAAGAGTGGATCGTGAGCCGTCTTCAGTAATGCGGACGTTGTACCGATCTGTTGTGGTGAAGAAGGAGCTGAGCCGGAAGGCAAAGCTCTCAATTTACCGGTCGATCTACGTTCCCATCCTCACCTATGGTCATGAGCTTTGGGTCATGACTGAAAGGATAAGATCACGGGTACAAGCGGCCAAAATGAGTTTGGGGCTCTCCCTTAGAGATAGGGTGAGAAGCTCTGCCATCCGGGAGGAACTCAAAGTAAAGCCGCTGCTCCTTCACATCGAGAGGAGCCAGATGAGGTGGTTCGGGCATCTGGTTAGGATGCCACCTGAACGCCTCCCTAGGGAGGTGTTTAGGTCACGTCCAGCTGGTAGGAGGCCACGGGGAAGACCCAGGACACGTTGGGAAGACTATGTCTCCCGGCTGGCCTGGGAACACCTCGGGATCCCCTGGGTAGAGCTAGACGAAGTGGCTGGGAAAAGGGAAGTCTGGGTTTCCCTGCTAACTAAATACAGAGTCTCGGAAAACTGGCGTGCACAAGCGATCCCTCAGAAAGCTGGCGTGCACATCACTTGTGCACGCCAGCTTTCCGAGACTCTTATTTTGTTAGCGCAGGCAGCATGAAGCAGGGCTTTTATTGTGAAGATAGGAAATGAGCAGTCGGCCTTTAGAGTTTTGACGGAAGGGACGGCGCGAAAGTCTGTTGAAATAAAAAGTGTTTCTCGCCTTCCTCTCTGTCATTTTTTCATAATAATGAACTGGCAGCAGCCAGCGTCATCTCACAAGACCCTCGGGTGCCGTGAATGTCAATCAAGCAAGCTACGGAATTTGCCGCCAATGTTTTTCTTGTAAAGTGTATGGAAGCTGGATGAATTAGATGCCAAAAACCAACCACTTTCATGTGGTATTGTACAGAAAGGACAACTTTTTTTCTCCTCCATTTGAAAATGTGGGCGTTATCATCATTACTGTCTGATTCCAATCAATGCAAGTCATCAGAATCAGGTAATACACCAACTTATATTCTTGTCTTCGTGAAAGAAAGACATCTATATGTGTTACACATGCTTGTATTATCATTAAACACATTTAACTTGTTTACAAAAATGTCTCTTTCATAGATAAATAAATATAAATGATATATATAAATGAGGTAGATCCCCTCGAGTTGGTCAATTGAAAAGTAGCTCGCCTGCAGAAAAAGTGTGGGCACCCCTGTCCTATCCTTTCAATAAACACGTCTTTGTACAGAAAGCCACAACAAGGCTATATTTTACATTTTAACACGACAAACACTCCCAGCTCGGGACATACAATATCCTTTAACTCCCTTTCAACTGACAAGAACAACATATTTTTTAATCGGCCATTGCCGCCATGCACGGGTTGTTTCCAGGGACCCGTTTAGAGGATAATAAACAAGCTTTGTAGCGTTCCTAAATCACCACCATTAATGCTCAAAGCTAACCTGGCTAAAAGAGAAAAGAGCGGAATAAACAGCAACTATTGTAGAACTTCTTGCGGATGTCGCCTGGGGGTTTGCACAGAAAACTTCTTTGCGTATGTATGACTTGTGCTCGTCCTTCAGCCTTGAGGGACTCAGCTGCTGCATTGTGCACTGAACCCAGCGCCCCTCTTGCTTCAGGTTGCTATGGAGACATCCATCCTGAGGAGTATGTAAATTAATAATATTCATCGCTACATTTTTGTTTTAGAAAAAGGAGGCAAACATGTCATCTTGTTGCTATATTCATCAGCTCTATTGGGCGCTGGGCATACATCAGGGGTGTGCAAACTTTTCCACTGAGTACCGCACAAGAAAAAATCAATCAATCAATCAATCGTTTATTTATATAGCCCCAAATCACAAATGTCTCAAAGGACTGCACAAATCATTACGACTACAACATCCTCGGAAGAACCCACAAAAGGGCAAGGAAAACTCACACCCAGTGGGCAGGGAGAATTCACATCCAGTGGGACGCCAGTGACAATGCTGACTATGAGAAACCTTGGAGAGGACCTCAGATGTGGGCAAACCCCCCCTCTAGGGGACCGAAAGCAATGGATGTCGAGCGGGTCTAACATGATACTGTGAAAGTTCAATCCATAGTGGCTCCAAGACAGCAGTGAGAGTCCCGTCCACAGGAAACCATCTCAAGCGGATCAGCAGCGTAGAGATGTCCCCAACCGATACACAGGCGAGCGGTCCATCCTGGGTCCCGACGAGCGGTCCATCCTGGGTCTCGACTCTGGACAGTCAGTACTTCATCCATGGTCATCGGACCGGACCCCCTCCACAAGGGAGGGGGGGACATAGGAGAAAGAAAAGAAGCGGCAGATCAACTGGTCTAAAAAGGAGGTCTATTTAAAGGCTAGAGTATACAGATGAGTTTTAAGATGAGACTTAAATGCTTCTACTGAGGTAGCATCTCGAACTGTTACCGGGAGGGCATTCCAGAGTACTGGAGCCCGAACGGAAAACGCTCTATAGCCTGCAGACTTTTTTTGAGCTCTAGGAATCACTAATAAGCCGGAGTCTTTTGAACGCAGATTTCTTGCCGGGACATATGGTACAATACAATCGGCAAGATAGGATGGAGCTAGACCGTGTAGTATTTTATACGTAAGTAGTAAAACCTTAAAGTCACATCTTAAGTGCACAGGAAGCCAGTGCAGGTGAGCCAGTATAGGTATATATGTATGTATATATGTATATAAAGGTATATACAGTACAGGTATATATGTATGTATATATGTATATAAAGGTATATACAGTACAGGCGTAATATGATCAAACTTTCTTGTTCTTGTCAAAAGTCTAGCAGCCGCATTTTGTACCATCAGAGGCCTTTTGTTGTATTTTTTCAAGACTAATAGATTAATCCATTTTCTACTGCTTGTCCCTTACAAAATTCATCAATCAATGCCAATCAATGTTTATTTATATATTGCCGGGAGTAAGTCGGACACATTTCCAGTGAGGGTTGGACTCCACCAAGGCTGTCCTTTGTCACCCATTCTGTTCATAACTTTTATGGACAGGATTTCTAGGCGCAGTCAAGGCGTTGAGGGGTTCCGGTTTGGTGACCGCAGGATTAGGTCTCTGCTTTTTGCAGATGATGTGGTCCTGATGGCTTCATCTGGCCGGGATCTTCAGCTCTCACTGGATCGGTTCGCAGCCGAGTGTGAAGCGACCGGGATGAGAATCAGCACCTCCAAGTCCGAGTCCATGGTTCTGGGTGGAGTGCCATCTCCGGGTTGAGGAGGAGACTCTGCCCCAAGTGGAGGAGTTCAAGTACCTAGGAGTCTTGTTCCTGAGTGGGGGAAGAGTGGATCGTGAGCCGTCTTCAGTAATGCGGACGTTGTATCGATCCGTTGTGGTGAAAAAGGAGCTGAGCCGGAAGGCAAAACTCTCAATTTACTGGTCGATCTACGTTCCCATCCTCACCTATGGTCATGAGCTTTGGGTCATGAGTCTTGTTCCTGAGTGGGGGAAGAGTGGATCGTGAGCCGTCTTCAATAACGCGGACGTTGTATCGATCCGTTGTGGTGAAGAAGGAGCTGAGCCGGAAGGCAAAGCTCTCAATTTACTGGTCGATCTACGTTCCCATCCTCACCTATGGTCATGAGCTTTGGGTCATGAGTCTTGTTCCTGAGTGGGGGAAGAGTGGATCGTGAGCCGTCTTCAGTAATGCGGACATTGTATCGATCCGTTGTGGTGAAAAAGGAGCTGAGCCGGAAGGCAAAACTCTCAATTTACTGGTCGATCTACGTTCCCATCCTCACCTATGGTCATGAAATTTGGGTCATGAGTCTTTTTCCTGAGTGGGGGAAGAGTGGATCCTGAGCCGTCTTCAGTAATGCGGACGTTGTATCGATCCGTTGTGGTGAAGAAGGAGCTGAGCCGGAAGGCAAAGCTCTCAATTTACCGGTCGATCTACGTTCCCATCCTCACCTATGGTCATGAGCTTTGGGTCACGACTGAAAGGATAAGATCACGGGTACAAGCGGCCGAAATGAGTTTCCTCCGCCGTGTGGCGGGTCTCTCCCTTAGAGATAGGGTGAGAAGCTCTGCCATCCGGGAGGAACTCAAAGTAAAGCCGCTGCTCCTCCACATGGAGAGGAGCCAGATGAGGTGGTTCGGGCATCTGGTCAGGATGCCACCCGAACGCCTCCCTAGGGAGGTGTTTAGGGCACGTCCAACCGGTAGGAGGCCACGGGGAAGACCCAGGACACGTTGGGAAGACTATGTCTCCCGGCTGGCCTGGGAACGCCTCGGGATCCCCCGGGAAGAGCTGGACGAAGTGGTTGGGGAGAGGGAAGTCTGGGCTTCCCAGCTTAGGCTGCTGCCCCCGCGACCCGACCTCGGATAAGCGGAAGAAGATGGATGGATGGATGGTTTATTTATATAGCCCTAAATCACAAGTAGGGATGCACAAGCAACAATGACATCTGCGGCACAGCACCCACATAAGGGCAAGGAAAAACTCACCCCTGTGGGACGTGAGAAACCTTGGAGAGGACCGCATATGTGGGCAACCCCCCCTCCCCTCTAGGGGACACTGAAAGCAATTGATGTCAAGCGGGTCTAACATGATATTGTGAAAGTCCAGTCCATAGTGGATCCAACATAACAGTTAGAGTCCAGTCCATTGTGGATCCAACTTAACAGTTAGAGTCCAGTCCATAGTGGATCCAATATAATTGTTATGATTCGCTGCTCGGATTATTCCATATTCGAGGTTTTGTTCCATTTTTGTATGATAGTCTGCCAAGGTTTGCCTTAGTTCCTTGTTTAGTCTGTCACCATGGTTGCTCATTAGTTTTCACCTGCCCTTTGTTTTCGACGCACACCTGTTCCTCGTGATTACTACCTTAAGATGTGACTTTAAGGTTTTACTACTTACGTATAAAATACTACACGGTCTAGCTCCATCCTATCTTGCCGATTGTATTGTACCATATGTCCCGGCAAGAAATCTGCGTTCAAAGGACTCCGGCTTATTAGTGATTCCTAGAGCCCAAAAAAAGTCTGCGGGCTATAGAGCGTTTTCCGTTCGGGCTCCAGTACTCTGGAATGCCCTCCCGGTAACAGTTCGAGATGCTACCTCAGTAGAAGCATTTAAGTCTCACCTTAAAAATCATTTGTATACTCTAGCCTTTAAATAGACTCCCTTTTTAGACCAGTTGATCTGCCGTTTCTTTTCTTTTTCTTCTATGTCCCACTCTCCCTTGTGGAGGGGGTCCGGTCCGATCCGGTGGCCATGTACTGCTTGCCTGTGTATCGGCTGGGGACATCTCTGCGCTGCTGATCCGCCTCCGCTTGGGATGGTTTCCTGCTGGCTCCGCTGTGAACGGGACTCTCGCTGCTGTGTTGGATCCGCTTTGGACTGGACTCTCGCGACTGTGTTGGATCCATTATGGATTGAACTCTCACAGTATCATGTTAGACCCGCTCGACATCCATTGCCTTCCTCCTCTCCAAGGTTCTCATATTCATCATTGTCACCGACGTCCCACTGGGTGTGAGTTTTCCTTGCCCTTATGTGGGCCTACCGATGATGTCGTAGTGGTTTGTGCAGCCCTTTGAGACAATAGTGATTTAGGGCTATATAAGTAAACATTGATTGATTGATTGATTATTTAAGCCTGCCCCTTTTGTTATTTCATTGTCCGGTTCTTAATTTGCTCTCATGCAACAAGTTACGACTGCTTTCCATGCTCTACTTGCTAGCTTTCGCGCTACGCATTATTGTATTCCTACTTCTCAGGCTAGTTGTTTTGTTTTCCCTTTTTGTGCCTTTGTGCCAAGTGTTAGTGTTTCTGTTAGTCTCCCTAGCTTCCATGCTAGCGCCTTTTGTTTGCCTTTTCTGCCTAGCACCAGTATTTTTGTTCTTAGCCTTTTATTAATGAAATAAATTTCAACACAATACGTTAAATATGGAAAAATAAAAGAATAATACAACATATGCAGGCATGTCTTATTCAGCATGTGTCTTACTTTATAAAGAATAGCGATTAGATTTGGATATTTTTCCTTTTATATATTCAATATGCGGTTTCCAACACAGTTTATGATCAATTATTATTCCCAAGAATTGAGTTTCATATACTCTATCACGGTGGCAGAGGGGTTAGTGCGTCTGCCTCACAATACGAAGTTCCTGCAGTCCTGGGTTCAAATCCAGGCTCGGGATCTTTCTGTGTGGAGTTTGCATGTTCTCCCCGTGAATGCGTGGGTTCCCCTCCGGGTACTCCGGCTTCCTCCCACCTCCAAAGACATGCACCTGGGGATAGGTTGATTGGCAACACTAAAATTTGCCCTAGTGTGTGAATGTGAGTGTGAATGTTGTCTGTCTATCTGTGTTGGCCCTGCGATGAGGTGGCGACTTGTCCAGGGTGTACCCTGCCTTCCGCCCGATTGTAGCTGAGATAGGCGACAGCGCCCCCCGTGACCCCGAAAGGGAATAAGCGGTAGAAAATGGATGGATGGATGGATACTCTATCAATTTCCACTTGATTTAACCTTAATTTTGCTTCACAATTTGTCCTTGCACCACTAAACACCATAAATTTAGTTTTCTTATCATTTAATGATTTCTTATTAATATCAAACCATTTTTTTAGTTGAATTAACTCACCCTCCATCATCCTCAACACTTCCTTCAAGTATGACACATAGAACGGACCTCATATCCCCGTGTAAATAAGAACGTCTCACTTCAGTCGGCCTTTAAATGTGCATGTGCTGCACCACACCGAACACATGTTGTTTGCAGGCTTGAAGCTTGAACTTTATGTCCGGGATTAATTATTCCGTTAATCTTTGTCTGACACTCGTTCTGTGTTTCCTAGCGCACACGCTCAGGCCGGCGTGCTTGTGTGTGGGTCCGTCTGCGAGACGTGGATGCTTTTTGGAGCATGAAATAAGCTTTCTTTGGAAGCGGCGACGAGGAGAGTCGCTGATGTCCCTTGCTATTTCTTAATTAAGTACACACGGCTCTCCACTCGCAACTGCGAATGTCACCTCCACGCGCCCCGAGTGTCGTTCCAATCGTCCCGTGGTTCTGGCTGGAGGTGGTTAAGTAACATGTTAGGGAGAATCAATGCAGGTCTTAATCAGCCTTGGCGAGTAAAGGTCACGGTGTCAGGCGATTGACTGTGAAAACACAGATACTTCTCAAAATGGGGGAAAGTGGAACGTCGGCCTTGCCTCCCCTCCTTCTTTACTCCATGCTGATCTATAGAACACTGAAATATTGTTTATCTTCTTCATTTATAACCCTTTACCCTCCCACATTTATTGGGTGGACATTTTTGACTGATCTGTACAAGACTGACACTATATTCCCAAAAGTACTAGGCCAGTGGTCCCCAACCTTTTCGTATCCGCGGACCGGTCAACGCTTGATAATTATTCCCGCGGCCTGGCGGGGGGGAAGTGGGGTGGGGGTCCTTTTTTTTAAAAAATGTTTTCTTTGTCATGAAAAAGGGAGGTTTTGGTGGTTGGTGCACTAATTGTAAGTGTATATTGTGTTTTTTATGTTGATTTAATTAAAAAAAAAATATATATATATATATATATATATATTTATTTTTTATTTATTTTTTTTTAAATAAAAATTAATAAAAAATTCTTCTGCGGCCCGGTGGTTGGGGACCACTGTATTAAGCCACCCATTTAAATGATCAGAATCAGGTGTCCTAATCAATAAATGTAAATGAATAAATAAATGACTTGGCCCGGCCACAGGTGTATAAATCAAGCACTTGGGCATGGAAACTGTTTCTTTTTTTTCTTTTTTATTGTTTTTTGTATTACATTTTAATTCCTCACCATTACATCATATTCACATACATCTTCTATCTGTTTTCTGCCCTAAATGACAAAATATATTTTTTTTGTTTACATCCCAACCGTAACACGACACCCCCTTGTCACGCCGATGGATCATGTTTTGTTTTGGTCATGTTCGCTTGTATTTTTTTGGACACTCAGTTCCTTTGTTTTCGTTACCATGCCAACTCATTAGTTTTCACCTTGTCTCCGTGTCACGCTTGTTGGGTTTCGTGAATGGTTGGTAGCTGTTATTTCTCAGGTTGAAAGGGACATCAAGGAAGTTGACGGTTTGCTTGTTGGCTTCAATCGTGATCCGTAGGCCGTTTTCTTTGAAGATTTGGCATATGCGCTTCTTGGTGTTCTCGCTGCTCCTTGGCGAGGCGCGGCACACTGCCAGTCCGTCATCACGGTAAATACCAAGGTTCAGGTTGAGGCTAGCAAGCTGGGAGAGGAGGAAACTCCCAACGAGTTCGCACGTATCTGCTCCGTCAAAACTGCCCATAGTAACGTCAAATGTTGAATTGTTCTTTTTTTGCCATGGTGTACTGTTGTGGATGAGTATGGAGTTCTTTGCGTGGATGATGACGTCACTTTCAACCTGAGAAATAACAGCTACCAACCATTCACGAAACCCAACACAACACTCCAATACGTGCACCACGACAGCAACCACCCACCCACCACCACGAAAAGAATACCTACCGGAATTAATAAAAGGCTATCGATGCTGTCATCTAGCAAAGCTGAATTCGACCAAGCAACCCCCCCGTACCAGAAAGCACTTGATGAAAGCGGATACAACTTCACCCTCACCTATGAACCCACTCCAGGAAACCAACCAAAAAAGAGCAGAAAACGAAACAATATCATCTGGTACAATCCGCCATTCAGTAAAAACGTCTCAACCAACATCGGCCGCAAGTTCCTCACTCTGATCGACAAACACTTCCCCAAAGGCAACACCCTGAGAAAAATATTCAACAAGAACAACATTAAATTGAGCTACAGCTGTATGAATAACATGCAACAAATCATTTCAAACCACAACAAAGCAATTGCAAAAGGACTGCCTACCCCCAGACTAAGCGACTTCTGAAACCAATAAGGAATGTAACTGTCGCAAGAAACCTGATTGCCCTCTCAACGGAAGGTGCTTACAGACATCAGTCGTTTACCAAGCAAAGGTAACACGCAAGGACATTAACACATCCGACACGTACGTAGGATTAACCGAAGGAGCGTTCAAAACAAGATGGAATAATCACAACGCCTCCTTTAGAAACCAGACTTTGCGGAATTCTACAGAACTCAGCAAACACATTTGGAACCTCAAAGACAATAATGTTGAATATTCAATAACATGGCAAATTCTTGCATCCAGCACACCTTACAACAGTGGTAATAAAAGATGCAACCTATGCTTAAAAGAGAAACTGTTTATTATATATCATCCAGACCTGTCATCCCTCAACAAGCGCAGTGAAATCATTTCAACATGCCGCCACAGGCGGAAACACCTCCTTGGTAACACATGAGCCAATCACCACACCCTACGCCTGCTTGTACCCACCCACTCTGTGCCCTATATAAACCATTGTATGTGAATGCTTCCATTAAAATCTCCTGATGATTGAGGGAACCCCTCATGAAACAGATCTGTAGAGATGAAGTAGTCTTGTGATTTTTTTCCCACACCTACATATATATATGTATATATATATATATATATATATATATATATATATATATATATATATATACATATATATATATATATATATATATATATATATATATTTACCCATCAGTCTTATTAAATGGGTTAATTGGGTGTATTTTTAATTATGTATGATAATATTAGACATGATTTATAATGTTCACATAATTCAGTGGGCAAGTTGTGTGTTTTTTGCCACATATTTTAACGTTCCGTGGTGTTTTCTGATGAATCGCACCACAAATTAGGAAGGTTGTCTGAATTAGTGCTTAACATTAGTCTGTGCACCCTGTCCTTATAAAGGGCATGTGGCCCATAATAATCGGGTCCCAACACAATTGCAACCTTTTAAAAATGCCATGTTTTATTGTTTCATTGTTGTATTGCTGTGTGTTTTTTAAAACATTAGTTTGTTTTCGTTTTTTTTTACTTATACAGTCCGGAGATACAATTAAATATTTGCCAAATGTTGTTTTTTTTGTTCCTTAAACATGTAACCCACAAGAAATAAAAATACAATAATAGAATAAAAAAACATGCCTCAGATACAGATAACTGCACACCTGCATGTCGTCAACACGTTGCAGCAATACACAAAAGCAGAGAAAAGGCTCATCAAGTATCTACGTTTCAATTAGTTTTCAATCAGGTTAACATTTGAGATCAGTCTCTTTTACATATTTTAGGAAACGAGCCCGTACTTCCTGAATTTTAACAGTACAGCCGTCCGATGTTAGCCTAATTTTCTCCAATTTAAGGAAATTTAAAAAAAAATCTCTAATCCAGCGGGTGTGGTGGTGTTGTTTTGCTTAAATTTACACTTCTAATAACTTTGTTGGAGCATGTGCCAGAGAAGTACCCATTTAATTTTTGTAATGTATATTTTTGGACCTTAACCTTGATTTTACGCTGAATAAGAAATTAATATTGATGACACGTATTTTTAGACATTTTGGTGCAGATCCAAATCAAGAGTGTTCACTCTTGGCAAACAGTCTGTGCTTAACTGAGCACCATTCTACTTTAAGTGGTTATTATCATTTGTTGATTTACGATCAACACGTAAGCGACGAACTTGGAAGATGAAGCAAGCCTTTGTTTTATGCTCTTTAACAAGAAGCTGCAATCATTTTTTGCTGAGAGTTTTAAGTCACGTCCGTTCTGTTGTTACAATGCTAATGTCCTCCTTTGATTGGGACACTGTAAACATGTTGGGTTATTTTTCTTGTTGCATGTTAATTTTATCACTTCGAGTTGTTCATTAGCTCTTATTCTGTATTTCAAGACCCTTCGTTCTTTGTTTTTTTGTTTTTATGACTCGGGAACACAGCACAAAGAACTGATTACATACATTTTGTAGGCTCTCAAAGTGTTGAAATACATTTTAGCCTCACTCATATTATTATAGTACAGCAGGGGTGCCCATTACGTCGATCGCGGGCTACCAGTCGACCGCGGGGGGTGTGTCAGTCGATCTCCAGCCAGGCTTTTAAAAAAAATAGACCTAAAAATGAGTGATCATCAATCTTCACCAAGACGTCACTTAAATGACATTCACGGTACCGGAGGGTCTTGTGAGATGACGCTGGCTGCTGCAAGATCATTGTTATGAAAATATGACCGAGAGGAAGGCGAGAAACACTTTTTATTTCAACAGACTCTCGCGCCGTACCTTCCGTCAAAACTCTAAAGGCCGACTGCACATTTCCTATCTTCACAATAAAAGCCCTGCTTCATGCTGCCTGCGCTAACTAAATACAGAGTCTCGGAAAACTGGCGTGCACAAGCGATCCCTCAGAAAGCTGGCGTGCACATGGGACTCTTATTTTGTTAGCGCAGGCAGCATGAAGCAGGGCTTTTATTGTGAAGATAGGAAATGTGCAGTCGGCCTTTAGAGTTCTGACGGAAGGGACGGCGCGAAAGTCTGTTGAAATAAAAAGTGTTTCTCGCCTTCCTCTCTGTCATTTTTTCATAATAATGAACTGGCAGCAGCCAGCGTCATCTCACAAGACCCTCGGGTGCCGTGAATGTCAATCAAGCAAGCTACGGAATTTGCCGCCAATGTTTTTCTTGTAAAGTGTATGGAAGCTGGATGAATTAGATGCCAAAAACCAACCACTTTCATGTGGTATTGTACAGAAAGGACAACTTTTTTTCTCCTCCATTTGAAAATGTGGGCGTTATCATCATTACTGTCTGATTCCAATCAATGCAAGTCATCAGAATCAGGTAATACACCAACTTATATTCTTGTCTTTGTGAAAGAAAGACATCTATATGTGTTACACATGCTTGTATTATCATTAAACACATTTAACTTGTTTACAAAAATGTCTCTTTCATAAATAAATAAATATAAATGATTATATATAAATGAGGTAGATCCCCTCGAGTTGGTCAATTGAAAAGTAGCTCGCCTGCAGAAAAAGTGTGGCCACCCCTGTAGTAGAGTATTAACACCAGTGTGCTTACTGTTGATTTATTTATAGTAAAACACCAAGTGAGCGAGTCAAAATTGTGTATTACCTGAAAAAAGTACCAGAGGGTAGTTTTTAATATATTTTTTAGGGATGTCAAAGTTAACGCAACAATAACGGGTGAATATAAGTGCCTTTAAGAACTTAAATGATAAATGGGTTGTACTTGTATAGCGCTTTTCTACCTTCAAGGCACTCAAAGCGCTTTGACACTACTTCCACATTTACCTATTCACACACACATTCACACACTGATGGAGGGAGCTGCCATGCAAGGCGCTAACCAGCACCCATCAGGAGCAAGGGTGAAGTGTCTTGCTCAGGACACAACGGGCGTGATGAGGTTGGTACTAGGTGGGGATTGAACCAGGGACCCTCGGGTTGCACATGGCCACTCTTACACTGCACCACGCCGTCCCTTAACAGGGAAGTAAAGCGCAGGCCATTCCATAGCGAGGGAAACTTGGCTGCGTTTACTGTTTACTGACGAGACACAAGCGGGAAAATAACGAGCAGAACTGGACAAAGAAAAGGGTGCATTATGGAATTATCGGGGGCCTAGCCTTGGAAAAGTGTTCTTCCGATCAGAAAATACTATTTTTTGCCGTGAGCCCAAATTAGTGCAGCAAACGCCTGCTGCACGCGTCGTTCAGAGGTGGGTGATGCTTCACTTCCGTGTTTAAATGAGAGTTAAATTGCATTGATAATATGACATTTAGATGGTAAAATGTTACATAAATGCTCCACAAAAATGAACAACGGTAGGCAGGAAGTCAAGAGAGGACTTTTTTTTTTCTTATTGCAAACAGTTCCGACATTAAAACAAGTCGAAAAAACCTATTCAAACCACTCACAATTTCCGGCTTCAAAAATAAATTCACTACCTTTATACAGTTTACCTACATTTGTCATGCTTGGATCGCATTTTCCTGCGCGGCTCGTTCTCCCAAGATGCAGCAGGAACTCCAGGGGCAGTGTGCAGGCAAGGAAATGATTTATTCCTCATAAATCCTTCAAAATACCTAAAGACAAGATACAAAACAAAAGACACTGTCAGGACTTGGACTTGGGCGAGGATAGTTTTCCCGAGGTGCAAAGCGATTGGAGTGGACTTTGGCGTTTGTTTTTCCAGAAGGCAAAGGAAAGTTGGCGCGGGCAAGGCGTGAATGTAAGTACATCTTTTTATTTTGACACTAACTACAAAAAAGGAAGCAAACAAAAAGTGCACACAATGGAGATACAAACTTTGACTAATGAAAACAAACAAAACCTTGCACTATGGCATGAATAACAAACTATAAACCAAACGTACTTGGCATAGAACTGTGAAATATGGCATGACGTGAGTAGAGGTATCGAGGGTGATAGATGGTTGTAGAAGGTGGTAGACGGTGATGTTGCCAGGACGAAGAACAGAAACAGACCGCTTAAATCACATTACGCCTGTACTGGCTCACCTGCACTGGCTTCCTGTGCACTTAAGATGTGACTTTAAGGTTTTACTACTTACGTATAAAATACTACACGGTCTAGCTCCATCCTATCTGGCCGATTGTATTGTACCATATGTCCCGGCAAGAAATCTGCGTTCAAAGGACTCCGGCTTATTAGTGATTCCCAAAGCCCAAAAAAAGTCTGCGGGCTATAGAGCGTTTTCCGTTCGGGCTCCAGTACTCTGGAATGCCCTCCCGGTAACAGTTCGAGATGCTACCTCAGTAGAAACATTTAAGTCTCACCTTAAAACTCATTTGTATACTCTAGCCTTTAAATAGACTCCCTTTTTAGACCAGTTGATCTGCTGTTTCTTTTCTTTTTCTCCTATGTCCCACCCTCCCCTGTGGAGGGGGTCCGGTCCGATCCGGTGGCCATGTACTGCTTGCCTGTGTATCGGCTGGGGACATCTCTGCGCTGCTGATCCGCCTCCGCTTGGGATGGTTTCCTGCTGGCTCCGCTGTGAACGGGACTCTCGCTGCTGTGTTGGATCCGCTTTGGACTGGACTCTCGCGACTGTGTTGGATCCATTATGGATTGAACTTTCACAGTATCATGTTAGACCCGCTCGACATCCATTGCTTTCCTCCTCTCCAAGGTTCTCATAGTCATCATTGTCACCGACGTCCCACTGGGTGTGAGTTTTCCTTGCCCTTATGTGGGCCTACCGAGGATGTCGTGGTGGTTTGTGCAGCCCTTTGAGACACTAGTGATTTAGGGCTATATAAGTAAACATTGATTGATTGATGATTGATTAAATAGCAGTGACATAATCAGTGAAAACAGGTGCCAGACATGAGGACAGGTGAAAACTAGTGGGTGGTCAAGGTAACAAAACAAACCGGGAAGTGCAAAAACAGGAACTGAGTGTCCAAAAAACAAAACATTCAAGATTCAAGATTGTTTATCGTCATATGTACAGTTAAACAGACAGTTTGCCGTACAATGAAAATCTTACTTTGCTAGTCCACCCTTCAACAAGTCACACGGCACTTAGCTAAAAGTAAAAAAAAGAAAAAGAAAAATGTAATTACAAGGCACAGTAAGTAACATAACATTATTGCACATTCTGATTGACAGTCAACAGTATAAAGATGGAGGTGGGATCAAAGGTGAAAAGTGTCTACAGTGATGGTTCACAGTTCGGGGGTGTTCAAGGTACCTGTCCTGTTCAAAAGACAAAGTAAAAATGTAAACATGACAAAGACAAACAAACAACGACAAAGTAAACATGATCACACAGACATGACGGACGCGTGCCTATCGCACGGGGAACTAAAGCCAAACTTAGCACAGGAAACGTGAGCAATGAAGTAAGAAATCATCAAACACAACTGTTGCGTAAAGCAAACAAGTCAGCCAGACAGCGTGTGGCGAAAAACAGGAATAGAGACGACTTTTAGCCGTGAGCGGTGCTAGAAGAACATGTCCGCTACAACCGGTGACGTCACGAGCACGCGTCATCATAAGCGTCATCATTCCGTGACATTTTCAACAGGATACTTTGCGGGAAATTTAAAATTGCAATTTAGTAAACTAAAAAGGCCGTATTGGCATGTGTTGCAATGTTAATATTTCATCATTGATATATAAACTATCAGACTGCGTGGTGGCTAGTAGTGGCTTTCAGTAGGCCTTTAAATTTCTCAGTTCGAACATTAAAGGGGAACATTATCACAATTTCAAAAGGGTTAAAAACAATAAAAATCAGTTCCCAGTGGCTTGTTGTATTTTTTGAAGTTTTTTTCAAAATGTTACCGGTCTCGGAATATCCCTTTAAAAATGCTTTAAAGTGCTTGATTTTCGCTATCTTCGAAGCCACTGTCCATTTTCCTGTGACGTCACACAGTGTTGCCAATGTAAACAAACAATGGGAATACCACAGCAAGATATAGCGACATTAGCTCGGATTCAAACTCGGATTTCAGCGGTTTAAGCGATTCAACAGATTACACATGTATTGAAACAGATGGTCGGAGTATGAAAATATTGAAGAAGAAACTGAAGCTATTGAGCGAATAGCTATTGACGCTATTCATAGCCATAGCATGGCCGAATAGCTGCGTTAGCATCGCCGGTAAAATGTGCGGACCAAACGATCAGGACTTTCGCATGTTGTGACACTGGAGCAACTTAAATCCGTCGATTGGTAAGTGTTTTTTTCGCATTAAATGTGGGTGGAAGGAAACGTAATATAGTTGCAAATGCATCTGCAGGTTATCCATACATCTCTGTGCCATGTCTGCTTTAGCACCGCCGGTAACTAGCATGTTAGCATCGATTAGCATAGCATGTTAGCATCGATTAGCTGGCAGTCAACATCAACAAAACTCACCTTTGTGATTTCGTTGACTATCGTTGCAAATGCATCTGCCGGTTATCCATACATCTCTGTGCCATGTCTGCTTTAGCACCACCGGTAAATAGCATGTTAGCATCGATTGGCTGGCAGTCAACATCAACAAAACTCACCTTTGTGATTTCGTTGACTATCGTTGCAAATGCATCTGCAGGTTATCCATACATCTCTGTGCCATGTCTGCTTTAGCACCCCCGGGAAATAGCATGTTAGCAACGATTAGCGTAGCATGTTAGCATCGATTAGCTGGCAGTCATACCGCAACCAAATATGTCTGATTAGCACATAAGTCAACAACATCAACAAAACTCACCTTTGGGATTTAGTTGACTTTATCGTTGCAAATGCATCTGCAGGTTATCCATACATCTCTGTGCCATGTCTGTCATCGCCGGTAAAATGTGGAGACACTCCAGCACATTCAATGGGGGTCTGGTGGCAGACACTTTGGCATCTTCGGGCCAGCGGTGCAACTTGAATCCCTCCCTGTTAGTGTTGTTACACCCTCCGACAACACACCCACCAGGCATGATGTCTCCAAGGTTCCAAAAAATAGTCAAAAAAACGGAAAATAACAGAGCTGAGACCCGGTGTTTGTAATGTGAAAATGAATATGGCGGGTGTGTTACCTCGGTGACGTCACGTTCTGACGTCATCGCTTCCAGCGCGATAAACAGAAATGCGTTTAATTCGCCAAAATTCACCAGTTTAGAGTTCGGAGATCGGTTAAAAAAATAGATGGTCTATTTTCTGCACCATCAAGGTATATATTGACGCTTACATAGGTCTGCTGATAATGTTCCCCTTTAAATATCTTGTCTTTGCAGTCTATTCCATTGAATACAAGTTGAAAAGGATTTGCAAATCATTGTATTCTGTTTTTTTATTTACGATTTACACAATGTGCCAACCTGATTGATTGATTGATTGATTGATTGATACTTTTATTAGTAGATTGCACAGTTCAGTACATATTCCGTACAATTGACCACTAAATGGTAACACCCCGATAAGTTTGTCAACTTGTTTAAGTCGGGGTCCACGTTAATCAATTCATGGTACAAATATATACTATCAACATAATACAGTCATCACACAAGTTAATCATCATAGTATGAACATTGAATTATTTACATTATTTACAATCCGGGGGGTGGGATGAGGAGCTTTGGTTGATATCAGAACTTCAGTCATCAACAATTGCATCAACAGAGAAATGTGGACATTGAAACAGTGTAGGTCTTATTTAGTAGGATATGTACAGCCAGCAGAGAACATAGTGAGTTCACATAGCATAAGAACAAGTATATACATTAGAAGTACATTTGAGTTGTTTATAATCCGGGGAGATGGGATGTGAATGGAGGAGGGTATTAGTAAAGTGTTGAAGTTGCCTGGAGGTGTTGTTTTAGAGCGCTTTTGAAGGAATATAGAGATGCACTTACTTTTATACCTGTTGGGAGTGCCTTCCACATTGATGTGGCATAGAAAGAGAATGAGTTAAGACCTTTGTTAGATCAGAATCTGGGTTTAACGTGGTTTGTGGAGCTCCCCCTGGTCTTGTGGTTATGGCGCTCATTTACGTTAAGGAAGTAGTTTGACATGTACTTCGGTATCAAGGAGGTGTAGCGGATTTTATAGACCAGGCTCAGTGCAAGTTGTTTGACTCTGTCCTCCACCCTGAGCCAGCCCACTTTGGAGAAGTGGGTTGGATTGAGGTGTGATCTGGGGTGGAGGTCTAAAAGTAACCGGATTAGCTTATTCTGGGATGTTTGGAGTCTAGATTTGAGGGTTTTGGAGGTGCTGGGGTACCAGGAGGTGCAAGCGTAATCGAAGAAGGGTTGAATGAGAGTTCCCGCTAGAATCTCACTGGTTTTGGGGTTTGTAAATCTACGAATGTGCCATCTGCAAAACGTATGCAGTGTACAATCCTCGTAGAAAACAAATAGCAAAGTTTAAAAGACAAACACCAGGCAAGCCGAAGTATAATTAAAAAAAATAATGCCAATTCTTATCTTCACCATCTTTTTATAAACATTACTTGTAAAAGCACCGCTTTTTTTTTAGCGTGTGCCGAAAGAGACAACTTTTCCTCATCGATCCCTTCAAATGGCCGTGCAGAGTGTTCAGTTTCACACATCTCCCCAGAATATTGCCACCGAATCGCGTTGATTATCCCCGCATTCGCATTGATTATCATGTGTTTTTTTTTTGTTTTTTTTCGGCCGCTCATACCGGGCTCTCAAGCCGGGGCTGCTGAGACGGCAGCTCACGTTATTGATCGCAGCCCATTAACGGGGGAACAAAAGTGCGCCCTTGCAGTCTGATTCATCGCATACACGTGACGGAGCCATCGCTCAGTGGACCACCTACACGTTGAAGGGGGGACAGGCGTCGCCCCTCCACAGGTGTGCACAAAGACAGCCTGCAATGATATATTGAAGCATAAGTGATTCTGATGTGCTGGTTTGCTCTCAACAAGTGTTCAAGGTTGAAGGAAAAAAACAACCATGACACACGTATTCGGTCCTGCTGCTCTCAAAGCAACCTTGGCTATGTTTTTTTTTGTTTTTTTGTGTTTCAAACATGCTTAACACATTGGTAACATCACTGTGACGCTTAGCTGCCATTGTGGTTATGCGGGTGCGTTCTCTCGATAATGCAGGCGGACTGGGCACAGCGTGAAGGTAAGAAAAGATGATTTATTTCTACTATAAAACAGACTAAGAACAAACAGACTGAAGACAAAACCAACAGAGCTAGCATAAGAGCTAGAAATAACTGGAAGCGCTAGCATGTGAGCTAGGAACACAAACGAAGGAATAGCGTGGAAGTTTGCGGATACAAAAAGTATTTTACAACGATTGTATTGTACCATATGTCCCGGCAAGAAATCTGCGTTCAAAGGACTCCGGCTTATTAGTGATTCCCAAAGCCCAAAAAAAGTCTGGGGGCTGTAGAGCGTTTTCATTTCGGGCTCCAGTACTCTGGAATGCCCTCCCGGTAACAGTTCGAGATGCCACCTCAGTAGAAGCATTTAAGTCCCACCTTAAAACTCATTTGTATACTCTAGCCTTTAAATATACTCCCTTTTTAGACCAGTTGATCTGCCGTTTGTTTTCCTTTCCTCCTCTGTCCCACTCTCCCTTGTGGAGGGGGTCCGGTCCGATCCGGTGGCCATGTACTGCTTGCCTGTGTATCGGCTGGGGACATCTCTGCGCTGCTGATCCGCCTCCGCTTGGGATGGTTTCCTGCTGGCTCCGCTGTGAACGGGACTCTCGCTGCTGTGTTGGATCCGCTTTGGACTGGACTCTTGCGGCTGTGTTGGATCCATTATGGATTGAACTTTCACAGTATCATGTTAGACCCGCTCGACATCCATTGCTTTCCTCCTCTCCAAGGTTCTCATAGTCATCATTGTCACCGACGTCCCACTGGATGTCGTAGTGGTTTGTGTTGTGGTTTGTGCAGCCCTTTGAGACACTAGTGATTTAGGGCTATATAAGTAAACATTGATTGATTGGTTGATAGAAAAAGTTGCAATGTTCACACAATTTTTTTTTTCTTTTTGCTTATTTTTCTTTTGCCATTGCTCAAAAAAATGTTTTAAAAAATTATAATGAATTATTGACCTATTCAAACCTACCGAGGATGTCGTAGTGGTTTGTGTTGTGGTTTGTGCAGCCCTTTGAGACACTAGTGATTTAGGGCTATATAAGTAAACATTGATTGATTGATTGAACAATAGGAATCAGCGACGTCACCTGTTGCATCGATCAGCAAACTAGAATCCGAGGTCGAATGAACAAAAAAGGGCAGGCTTAAATAGAGGGGATAATCACAAAAGCAGGTGTGCGTGAAAAACAAAAGGCAAGTGACACAAATGCGTAACTATGGAAATGGAACAAACAGGAAGTGCCACCAGGAACTAAGGATGACAAACTAACCAGATGTGATACAAAACGGAACCAAAAACCGGAATATGAGATGATCCAAGTAGCGGATCGTGACAATCACATGGTTATATTTGCAGAACAAATGTCTAAAAAAGGAGTAGGAAATGAAAGACTGTATTTACCTTTTCTTTTCCATGTCTAATATCATTTTATATGGGGCAGTGTAGCTCGGTTGGTAGAGCGGCCATGTCAGCAACTTGAGGGTTGCAGGTTCGACCCCCGCTTCCGCCATCCTAGTCACTGCCGTTGTGTCCTTGGGCAAGACATTTTACACACCTGCTCCCAGTGCCACCCACACCGGTTTAAAAAAAAAAAAAAAAAAAATTGATATTGGGTTTCACTATGTAAAGCGCTTTGAGTCACGAGAGAAAAACGCTATATAAATATAATTCACTTCACTTATATACAGTAAATGTGTGTCTATTATAATCCATTGACAACATGACACCGACAATAGTTTGCTTACATTTTTTTTTTTTTTTTTTTAGTTTCTGCGTGGAAAAGGGAAGAAAACCGTTGGGGAAAAACATGAATAATATCTTATTTTGCCTTCTTTTGTCACTACTGTTTGTCACGCAGGACACACCTCTGCCTGGTTGCCAATCAGGATGTTTTAACTGCCTCTGGACAGGACTGGTCATTGTGGCTTATTTGCTTTTTTTTTTTTCGTACCAAATTCCTTGGTTTTTGTCATTAACCTTCCTCTTGTGTTAGCTTTCTGTTACCATCTCTTATGTTAACGGGTCGGTTTTGACCCATGACTTAAATCAGCTGTAAAATACACTAAAAACAATTATCTATCATCCAATTTGTTTCTCATCTCTTGGTTACCTCGTTAGGCTTCCTTATCCTTGAAAATATTGGTTCTAATATTTTTGGTTTGGGCCATTGGGCCTTTTTTTGTCAGTATACCCCTCGATTTCAATTTTTAAAAATGGTAAAACAAACCTCAAGAGAATCATATAAAAAAAAATAAAAAGGTTGTTGTGTTACCTAACTATTACTAAGGGGTATTTGAACACATCTCTTAAATAAATGTGTTTTATTTATTTTTTCATTTTAAGAATTCTAACTATAGTAACATCTATGGTGTTACGGGTCAATTTGACCCATATATATTTACTTCAAGAAAAAGGCTAAAACGTATTTTTTTCAGCAACAGAAATCCAACATCAGACAAACAACAACCAATCAAGCAAATGAAACCAAGAGAAATAGATTACTAGTTCCAAAACTAATAAAAAACAAAATCAGAGTGGCAAAAAGTGACACTTTTAGTGTCCGTCTTTTGTTTGTTTTTGTACAGGATAACAAAGTAAAATGAGAATCCACTAAAGCTCACATGATTGGGAGAGGAGCTGGCTGTCAGTGTGTTCAGTTTTGGCTCTTATCATTGCTTTATCATCTTATTTTTATAACCGGGTCAAAACCGACCCTAACAACACCAAGGGCATAATTTCTACCAGAGCATTTTATAATTTAGTGAAAAAAATTTAAATGTTTTAGTTTGTTGACAAAGAGGTTCCTGACAAAGTCAAAAAGCTTTGATGCAAAAAAAATAAATGTATGTGGTGTTCTTATGCATTTAAAAACTAAACCGGGTCGGCGCCGACCCTAACACAAGACGAAGGTTAAATATGCCATGTTTGTTGATCATGTTTTTGTTTGGTCATGTGCTGTTTGTTTTTTGGACACTCGGTTCCTGTTTTTGCACTTCGTTGTTTGTTTTGTTTCCATGACTACCCATTAGTTTTCACCTGTCCTTATGTCACGCACCTGTGTACATGGAAAAAAATGCATTAAATCTGATCATCATTCGGATTAAAATGTTACTGTGTACATGGGCCCTGAAAAAATGATATGATTATGACCTGCATTTTCATGCATCACACCTTTAAAAAAAATACTTTCCCTTGACATGCGCACCATGAACGTTATTGTTTGTTAGGGGGCCATCTTTGGGACGAGGTGCTGAAAATGCAGTGAACGTCCACTGAAACAAACATGGCTTTGTGCATTTCTGCCTGTCCGACGTTATCACGATATTTGTTGATCTTTTTTTTTTCCTTCTGTTCACTACTTTTGTTTTACCTCTCTTTTTGAATTGGAGCTGATCTGTGCCATTTATGTTGTGATTCTGTACGGGTTGCGGCTCGTCTTCATGTTACGAAATTCTGTGTGGGTGTCTTCAGTTAGCACGTGAAGTAGATGTCACTTCGTGAATACAACAGCTCGTTGCAACAACAACTGGATCCCTTCTTTTATTGGTACATCAACGAATGACTCAAAAACATACTTTTGCTTTTTTTAGTCCCGTTTTAAAGCAACAAACTCAACAGCATATAACACTACTTTTGTACACGTTGAATGGGGAAGACAGCAGCAAAATAATCGCTTTATTCCAAGACTATTGCTATTTTAACACAAACTTCAGAAGATGTGTTTTCATGCGATCCAATCAGAATGACTATCCACATAAACCTCCTGTCTCAATCGGAATTAAATTTTAATCCGAACATTTGTGATCGGGTCAGAATATTCCGAATGGCGTGTTTACATGAAGCATTTTTATTCTGGTTAGGCTTAATCGTGGTTATGAACACATTGCTACTGACAGATGAGTACTAATCCAACATACTACATAGGAGGGGACTCATGAATAATTAATTAAAATAGATTTACATGCAATTATGTTGTGCTAAAATTAATAACCTAAATTAATAATAAAATTAACTGTCGATAAAATTTAAGTGGAAATCAAAATACAGTTTTATCACTTAAGTCATATTTTTTGCGCTAAAGAAGTGTATTTATGACTTTAACGGCAGACTTTTTCTATTTGTTAGAGACTGTCACCCCAGCAGAGAAACCGATACTTTTTGGCGACCCTCAAAAAACAAGTCAAAAGTGACTGCGGAACAACATTTCTGCAAAATTTACACCAAAGCCTATCTAATACATATCACTAAACCGGGGGTTCCTAACCTTTTTTACATCAAGCCAAACTTTTCCACTACAGAGGAGCCCGGGACACACTCAAATATTAACACGGAATTAGTCATCTTCCTTTTGATATTAATCATATTAAATCATTATATCTAACCTACTTACGGTTTACAACCTCGTTGAATGATATAAAACCATGTGTGAATCACAAAGATTAGGATTTATTTAATCCATAGACCTATCTAAGGTTTTGGTCAGGCTATTTAGAAAAAAATCCAACATACCACATAAGAAGGGAATCATAAATAACTTAATGATAATAGATTTACATGCACTTATGCTCAAATACATAATGTAAATTAATAATGAACTGTGTTGGCCCTAAGATGAGGTGGCGACTTGTACAGGGTGTACACCGCCTTCCGCCCGATTGTAGCTGAGATAGGCACAAGCGCCCCCCGCGACCCCAAAGGGAATAATTGGTAGAAAATGGATTGATGGGGATGGATGTTTCTAAAATTAACTGTCAATAAAATTAAAGTGTAAACAAAAATACTTAAGTCATATTTTTTGCGCTTAGAAAACTTCTTTATGACTTTAACGCTAGACTTCTACTGTTTGTTTGAGATTCTCATTACAGACCCCAGCAGAGAAACCGATGAGATGGTTAAAAAATACTGATCCAGACTACAAAAAATGGTTTTAAGTGTCCCCTTTAAGTAATGTGCAATAATTGATAACAAACAAGATTGATAATCAGCGCTGCCAACAATGTTCTTAGCTTTTTGCCCTGACATGAAAAAATCTGAGATCAGCCCTCCTGATTGGCAACCAGGGACAGGTGAGGAAAACAGGCTTCAGATGCAGCAGTGAAGTAACAGAAAGGAAGGAAGAACCAAAAACATTAAAAACAGAACAAAATTACACAAAAGTTATACACAACCACAATGTCTCATGTCAGTTATAGTTGATTGTTGAGGACTGTCAGGTTCAAACACTGATGACATCTATTGAACAGAACAAGAAGCAAAGACTCAAACAGAGACATAATTAAATTTGGCTCAATTTGAGGAGAAACGTCTGGTCTGTAGTCTTGTACAGTCTCCAGCACGTTCTGGCGAAAGATTGCACGCCTCCTCCTTTATTTGGACTTTCCCTGACCACATGTCAACAGCTGCTTCCAAAGGGACGGGGTCGTAAACTGTTCACAGAAAAGGTTGTAAAACAGTTCAAAGAAGAGGTCTGTAACAGAGTTCAAAAAGAGGTTTGTAAAACAGTTCAAAAAGAGGTCGTCTGGAACTTGGCCAGATCCTGCCTTCTCTCCGCTTTGTAGTTCTTGGGTTAAAACAATATTTTTCTGTTGATCAATACATGAACAAAAACAGAAAAACCTTCACGTGGTTTCCCCCCTACACAGTGGAGTTTTACAAGCCTTCTTCTTGGTAGGTTCAAAGACAGCTTTTGGTCTTCTCGCTGGGAACTCATTTCACCACAAAGTTTTTGTGATAACTTAGATAAAATTATTCTAACAAGGACTTCAAGCTCGGGCTTCACGGTGGCAGAGGGGTTAGTGCGTCTGCCTCACAATACGAAGGTCCTGCAGTCCGGGGTTCAATTCCAGGCTCGGGATCTTTCTGTGTGGAGTTTGCGTGTTCTCCCCGTGACTGCGTGGGTTCCCTCCGGGTACTCCGGCTTCCTCCCACTTCCAAAGACATGCACCTGGGGATAGGTTGATTGGCAACACTAAATGGTCCCTAGTGTGTGAATGTTGTCTGTCTATCTGTGTTGGCCCTGCGATGAGGTGGCGACTTGTCCAGGGTGTACCCGGCCTTCCGCCCGATTGTAGCTGAGATAGGCGCCAGCGCCCCCCGCGACCCCAAAAGTGGATAAGCGGTAGAAAATGGATGGATGGATGGGCTTCAAGTCTCTCTTTAACACTAGAACTATCACGGAGGGGTCAATTGACCTTTTTACCTAAAAGACCCACAAGAGGGTCATTTGACCCTTTGGACCCCCTGTGGACACTCCTTTTGTTGTGGAAATGTGGCTGTTAGCAGCTCACAGCTGTCACTTGAGTCACAGAGTCGCTTGAGCCTGTGTGGGGAAGGGGACCCCAAGGCAAGCTTTTAGTATTGAGGTAGGTTATGCGTGTTTTTGCATGTGTGTGTGTGTGTGTGTGCGTGTGTGCCCATATGGTGGATTTATAAACATATGGTGGATTTTTATGCAGTGAATCATCAGGATCAACGAGAATTTGGGATCAAAACTCTAAACATTTATTGTTAAAAAAATACAAAGCAAAACATATTTACAATGAACGCAAAAGCAACTGTTTTCCCAGTTTTCGTGTGGAAGGTTGTTGCAGAGGTAACTTATTTTTGTGTGCCAAAAATAGAAGAAAAAAAAATTACAAAGAAAAAAAGCATATTTACAAAGAATGCAAATGAGTGAAATACATTCGAGTAGTCACTAACAATTCTGGCACTGCCATTGCTCCTTTCGACATTTCCCACATGTGTATTTGTAGCAGTCATCACAGCGCACTGTTCTACGATTGTCCTTGCATTTGATTTTAGCCTGACACTTGGCTCTTCGTCCGAGTTGTGGTGTGGAGGGTTGTTGCCGAAGCAATTGCTCCTTTTGGGCCTTTTTCATACCCACGTGGGAGTGAGCCAACTCTCTTGCCGGTTCAAACAGGAAATCCACCCGTCTTTCCTTTCTCCCGGTGCATAATTGGTAGAGCACGTGGGCATTCAGTGCTGCAATGTCTATCATGCTGTAGAACACTGCTACTGGCCAGCGCCGGGTCAAATGACCCCTCTCTGGTACTTCTAGGTAGGCAGAAAAATCCTGGTAGTTTTAGTGTTAAGTCGCATGCTTATTTTGGTGATGTCAGCGTTGTATTTTGTCACCTGCAGATCCGTTTTGGAAACAGTGGGACTGTTTTTTTTGTTGGTCTGGAATTCAGAGCCAGAGGCACGGAAATATTCATATTTTTTTCAAAATGGTAAAAATACCAAGACTTCCGCATGATAATAGCGTGATGTCATTTTTCGGATGGGCGAGAAACCTTGGCCAATGCCAGCAAATACATTTCACGTGCCAACAATTACTAACAAGAATTGCATATCTGCTTCAATGCAACAGTCAAGCTGGTTCAGATCTTGCACGGCACAGCAGGACGCATCACGCTCGCCCCTCTCCTTCCCCCCGGGGTGCACTGAACGGATTAAAGCTGGACGGGCAGCCAAGCATATTTTCATTTCCTCCACTCTGACTGAGAATTCAGCAGACGATATATTACACTGGAGAGAGGCAGACACCTCATGAAATATCCCAGACTGACAATACTCTCTGTTAAGGAAATATATTTTTTCAGTTTTATTAGATTTTTTCAGCATAAATAAGAAGTGGCGATCAGAGAGAATAAAAACAACTACACATTATAAACAACCACTATGAGTCTCACGTGTGAATTCATAGTGAAGGATATCCCATCACACAATAGACTGCTGGAATGCATTAACTATAAATGCACTGTTACCAATTTATTGTGTAGCTTTGGTAAATTAGCATTTGTATTTTATTGATAGTTAAGTATACTTTCTTTTTACTTACCCAGTGGCCTAGTGGTTAGAGCAGGGGTGCCCATTACGTCGATCGCGAGCTACCAGTCGACCGCGGGGGGTGTGTCAGTCGATCTCCAGCCAGGCTTTTAAAAAAAATAGAACTAAAAATGAGTGATCATCAATCTTCACCAAGACGTCACTTAAATGACATTCACGGTACCGGAGGGTCTTGTGAGATGACGCTGGCTGCTGCAAGATCATTATTATGAAAATATGACCGAGAGGAAGGCGAGAAACACTTTATTTCAACAGACTCTCGCGCCGTACCTTCCGTCAAAACTCTAAAGGCCGACTGCACATTTCCTATCTTCACAATAAAAGCCCTGCTTCATGCTGCCTGCGCTAACTAAATACAGAGTCTCGGAAAGCTGGCGTGCACAAGCGATCCCTCAGAAAGCTGGCGTGCACATCACTTGTGCACGCCAGCTTTCCGAGACTTATTTTGTTAGCGCAGGCAGCATGAAGCAGGGCTTTTATTGTGAAGATAGGAAATGTGCAGTCGGCCTTTAGAGTTTTGACGGAAGGGACGGCGCGAGAGTCTGTTGAAATAAAAAGTGTTTCTCGTCTTCCTCTCTGTCATTTTTTCATAATAATGAACTGGCAGCAGCCAGCGTCATCTCACAAGACCCTCGGGTGCCGTGAATGTCAATCAAGCAAGCTACGGAATTTGCCGCCGATGTTTTTCTTGTAAAGTGTATGGAAGCTGGATGAATTAGATGCCAAAAACCAACCACTTTCATGTGGTATTGTACAGAAAGGACAACTTTTTTTCTCCTCCATTTGAAAATGTGGGCGTTATCATCATTACTGTCTGATTCCAATCAATGCAAGTCATCAGAATCAGGTAATACACCAACTTATATTCCTGTCTTTGTGAAAGAAAGACATCTATATGTGTTACACATGCTTGTATTATCATTAAACACATTTAACTTGTGTTTAAAGTGTGGGCACCCCTGGGTTAGAGACATCTCTACGCTGCTGATCCGCTTGAGGTGGTTTCCTGTGGACGGGACTCTCGCTGCTGTCTTGGATCCGCTTTGAACTGAACTCTCGCGGCTGTGTTGGAGCCACTATGGATTGAACTTTCACAGTATCATGTTAGACCCGCTCGACATCCATTGCTTTCCGTCCCCTAGAGGGGGGGGGGGTTGCCCACATCTGAGGTCCTCTCCAAGGTTTCTCATAGTCAGCATTGTCACTGGCGTCCCACTGGATGTGAATTCTCCCTGCCCACTGGGTGTGAGTTTTCCTTGCCCTTTTGTGGGTTCTTCCGAGGATGTTGTAGTCGTAATGATTTGTGCAGTCCTTTGAGACATTTGTGATTTGGGGCTATATAAATAAACATTGATTGATTGATTGATTGATTAGAGTATCAGCCCTGACATCGGTAGGTTGTGAGTTTAAACCCTGGGCGAGTCATACTAAAGAAGGGGTCATTAACCTTTTTGAAAACAAGAACTAATTCTTAGGTACTGATTAATGCAAAGGGCTACCAGTTTGATACACACTTAAATGAATTGCCAGAAATATCCAATTTCCTCAATTTACCTTCAATAAATAAATCTATCCATCCATCCATCCATTTCCTACCGCTTATTCCCTTTCGGGGTCGCGGGGGGCATTGGCGCCTATCTCAGCTACAATCGGGCGGAAGGCGGGGTACACCCTGGACAAGTCGCCACCTCTAAATAAATCTATATACCTGGAAAAAAAATGGGTATTTCTGTCGTACATTTTTTTTTCCTTTTACGGAAGGTTTTATGTAGGGAATAAAAGCACTTAATTGAATGATTTAAAGGAGGAGAAAAAACGAAAAAAATGAAAATTAAATTTTGAAACATAGTTCAGCTTCAATTTCACTCTTTAAAATTCTAAATTCAACCGAAAAAAATGAAGTGAAAACCTAGCTAATTTGAATCTTTTTAAAAAATAATAAAAAAAAGAAGAATTCATGGAACATCATTAGTAATTTTTCCTGATTAAGATTAATTTTAGATTTTGGATGACATGTTTTAAATAGGTTAAAATCCAATCTGCACTTTGTTAGAATATATAAAAAATTGGACCAAGCTATGTCAGGATGGGGGGGGGGGGTCGCAGCTTATTCTTTTAGATTTTCCAGAACAAAAATTTTAAAAGAAATTCAAAACTCTTTGAAATAAGATTTAAATTTGATTCTACAGATTTTCTAGATTTGCCAGAATATTTTTTTTTAATTTTAATCATAATATGTTTGAAGAAATATTTCACAAATATTCTTTGTCGAAAAAACAGAAGCTAAAATGAATAACTAAATTAAAATGTATTTATTATTCTTTACAATAAAAAAAAAAAATACTTGAACATTGATTTAAATTCTCAGGAAAGAAGAGGAAGTAAGGTAAAAAGTAAAAAGGTATATGTGTTTAAAAATCTTAAAATCATTTTTAATGTTGTATTTTTTCTCTAAAATTGTCTTTCTGAAAGTTATAAGAAGCAAAGTAAACAAATAAATGAATTTATTTAAACAAGTGAAGACCAAGTCTTTAAAATATTTTCTTAGTCTTTCAAATTCTATTTGAGTTTTTTCTCCTTAGAATTAAAAATGTCGAGCAAAGCGAGATCAGCTTGCTAGTAAATAAATACAATTTGAAAAATGGAGGCAGCTCACTGGTAAGTGCTGCTATTTGAGCTATTTTTAGAACAGGCCAGAGGGCGACTCATCTGGTCCTTACGGGCTGCCTGGTGCCCGCGGGCAAGGCATTGGTGACCCCTGTACTAAAGACTATAAAAATGGGACCCATTACCTCCCTGCTTGGCACTCAGCATCAGGTGCGCTTTATAATCCGAAAAATACAGTACATTTTGTATAAATATCCATGCTTTATTTAGTTAGTATTTACCAAAGCTTACCTCGACAGTGTTGGTGTTAAAGACGACTCAGCAGCGGGGTGCTCACATTAAGGGTAATCAATCATGTGATTATGAGGTTTGGGTTTTATCTCTTGTAGCTATGTTTCTGCCAGCTGACTAGGAAATGCCATCCATCCATTCATCTTATTCGGGTCACGGAGGCAGCAGCCTAAGCAGGGAAGCCCAGACTTTCTTTTTCCCAACTCTTCCTGGGGGATCCCGTGGCGTTCCCAGGCCATAGTCTTCCTAACGTGTCCTGGGTCTTCCCCGTGGCCTTCAACCGGTCGGACGTGCCCACCCGAATGCCAGATGCCCGAACAACCTCATCTGGCTCATCTCGATTTGGAGGAGCAGCGGCTTTACTTTGAGCTTCTAAGGAAGGAAATGGCACCATCAAATAAATACGTTTGTGACGCTATATCAATTGTAATGTGGGGCGGTATAGCTCGGTTGGTAGAGTGGCCGTGCCAGCAGCCTGAGGGTTCCAGGTTCGATCCCTGCTTCCGCCATCCTAGTCACTGCTGTTGTGTCCTTGGGCAAGACACTTTACCCACCTGCTCCCAGTGCCACCCATGCTGGTTTAAATGTAACTTAGTGTCAGGTTCAAACACTGATGGCATCTATTAAACAAGACAAGAAGCAAGGAATTAAAGAGAGACAGAATTCAATTCGGCTCGATTGAGCAGAGATGTCTGGACTGTACTCTTTGTACAGTCTCTTTTATTTGGACTTTCCTTGATTACATGGCAACAGCTGTTTCTAAGGGACGGGGGTCCTAAACAGCCATTGCTTTTGCTTACAAACAGTTCAAAGAAAAAGTCACCTTTGTACAGTCTCACCACGCTCTGACGAAATATTGTGTACCTCTGGACTTTCCATGATTACATGGCAACAGCTGTTTCTAAGGGACGGGGGTCCTAAACAGCCATTGCTTTTGATTACAAACAGTTCAAAGGAAAAGTCGTAAAACAGTTCAAACAAAAGGTCGCCTGGAGGGGAGTCAGGTCCAGTTTCTTCTTCGCTTTGTCGATCTCGGGTCAAGACAATATATTTCTGTGGATTACAATACATTAAAGAAACAGAACACCTTCATGTTGCTTCCCATCCTACACAGTGGAGTTTTACAAGCCCTCTTCTTGGTAGGATCAAAGACAGCTTTTGTCTTCTCGCCGGGCGAGCTAAAAGACGACAAGCTGTAACACAAAGTTGAGTGATAGCTTAGATACAATTATTCGGACACTTAGATGTTGGGTTTCACTATGTAAAAGCACTTTGAGTCACTAGAGAAAAGCACTATATAAATATAATAATTTCACTAATGTAATTAAGTGATGCGTGGACAAAATTACATTTTTAGCTTGGATTTTGTCGATTATGTCGACTAAAAGCAGCCCACGTTCTGATGACAAGAAGCTACATTTAGAAGAAACGTGATGTCTGTCATTAATTGCGTCACACCTGACAGCAATCATCGTTATGAATAGTGAAGGTTGTTTTTAAATCCCCCCTGTTAATCTGAAGAAAACTAACACCAAAGACAAGAAGCAAGGAATTAAACAGAGACAGAATTCAATTTGGTTCTATTGAGCAGAGATGTCTGGACTGTACTCTTTGTACAGTCTCACCACGCTCTGACGAAAGATTGTGCACCTCTGGACTTTCCTTGATTACATGGCAACAGCTGTTTCTAAGGGACGGGGGTCCTAAACAGCCATTGCTTTTGCTTACAAACAGTTCAAAGAAAAAGTCATAAAAAAGTTCAAACAAAAGGTCGCCTGGAGGGGAGTCAGGTCCAGTTTCTTCTTCGCTTTGTCGATCTCGGGTCAAGACAATATCTTTCTGTGGATTACAATACATTAAAGAAACAGAACACCTTCATGTTGCTTCCCATCCTACACAGTGGAGTTTTACAAGCCCTCTTCTTGGTAGGATCAAAGACAGCTTTTGTCTTCTCGCCGGGCGAGCTAAAAGACGACAAGCTGTAACACAAAGTTGAGTGATAACTTAGATACAATTATTCTGACACTTAGATGTTGGGTTTCACTATGTAAAAGCACTTTGAGTCACTAGAGAAAAGCACTATATAAATATAATAATTTCACTAATTTAATTAAGTGATGCGTGGACAATATCACATTTCTAGCTTGGATTTTGTCGATTATGTCGACTAATAGCAGCCCACGTTCTGATGACAAGAAGCTGCATTTAGAAGAAACGTGATGTCTGTCATTATTGCGTCACACCTGACAGCAATCATCGTTATTAATAGTGAAGGTTGTTTTTAAATCTCCCCTGTTAATCTGAAGAAAACTAACACCAAAGACAAGAAGCAAGGAATTAAACAGAGACAGAATTCAATTTGGTTCAATTGAGCAGAGATGTCTGGACTGTACTCTTTGTACAGTCTCACCACGCTCTGACGAAAGATTGTGCACCTCTGGACTTTCCCTGATTACATGGCAACAGCTGTTTCTAAGGGACGGGGGTCCTAAACAGCCATTGCTTTTGCTTACAAACAGTTCAAAGAAAAAGTCATAAAAAAGTTCAAACAAAAGGTCGCCTGGAGGGGAGTCAGGTCCAGTTTCTTCTTCGCTTTGTCGATCTCGGGTCAAGACAATATATTTCTGTGGATTACAATACATTAAAGAAACAGAACACCTTCATGTTGCTTCCCATCCTACACAGTGGAGTTTTACAAGCCCTCTTCTTGGTAGGATCAAAGACAGCTTTTGTCTTCTCGCCGGGCGAGCTAAAAGACGACAAGCTGTAACAGAAAGTTGAGTGATAACTTAGATACAATTATTCTGACACTTTGATGTTAGGTTTCACTACGTAAAAGCACTTTGAGTCACTAGAGAAAAGCACTATATAAATATAATAATTTCACTAATGTAATTAAGTGATGCGTGGACAATATCACATTTCTAGCGTGGATTTTGTCGATTATGTCGACTAAAAGCAGCCCACGTTCTGATGACAAGAAGTTGCATTTTAGAAGAAACGTGATGTCTGTCATTAATTGCGTCACACCTGACAGCAATCATCGTTATGAATAGTGAAGGTTGTTTTTAAATCCCCCCTGTTAATCTGAAGAAAACTAACACCAAAGACAAGAAGCAAGAAATTAAACAGAGACAGAATTCAATTTGGTTCTATTGAGCAGAGATGTCTGGACTGTACTCTTCGTACAGTCTCACCACGCTCTGACGAAAGATTGTGCACCTCTGGACTTTCCGTGATTACATGGCAACAGCTGTTTCTAAGGGACGGGGGTCCTAAACAGCCATTGCTTTTGCTTACAAACAGTTCAAAGAAAAAGTCATAAAACAGTTCAAACAAAAGGTCGCCTGGAGGGCAGTCAGGTCCATCTTCCTCTTCGCTTTGTCGATCTCGGGTCAAGACAATATATTTCTGTGGATTACAACACATTAAAGAAACAGAACACCTTCATGTTGCTTCACATCCTACACAGTGGAGTTTTACAAGCCCTCTTCTTGGTAGGATCAAAGACAGCGTTTGTCTTCTCGCCGGGCGAGCTAAAAGACGACAAGCTGTAACACAAAGTTGAGTGATAGCTTGGATACAATTATTCGGACACTTAGATGTTGGGTTTCACTATGTAAAAGCACTTTGAGTCACTAGAGAAAAGTGCTATATAAATATAATTAATTTAAAAAATGTAATTAAGTGATGCGTGGACAATATCACATTTCTAGCGTCGATTATGTCGACTAAAAGCAGCCCACGTTCTAATGACAAAAAGTTGCATTTAGAAGAAACGTGATGTCTGTCATTAATTGCATCACATCTGACAGCAATCATCGTTATGAATAGTGAAGGTTGTTTTTAAATCTCCCCTGTTAATCTGAAGAAAACTAACACCAAAGACAAGAAGCAAGAAATTAAACAGAGACAGAATTCAATTTGGTTCTATTGAGCAGAGATGTCTGGACTGTACTCTTCGTACAATCTCACCACGCTCTGACGAAAGATTGTGCACCTCTGGACTTTCCTTGATTACATGGCAACAGCTGTTTCTAAGGGACGGGGGTCCTAAACAGCCATTGCTTTTGCTTACAAACAGTTCAAAGAAAAAGTCATAAAACAGTTCAAACAAAAGGTCGCCTGGAGGGCAGTCAGGTCCAGTTTCTTCTTCGCTTTGTCGATCTCGGGTCAAGACAATATATTTCTGTGGATTACAATACATTAAAGAAACAGAACACCTTCATGTTGCTTCCCATCCTACACAGTGGAGTTTTACAAGCCCTCTTCTTGGTAGGATCAAAGACAGCGTTTGTCTTCTCGCCGGGCGAGCTAAAAGACGACAAGCTGTAACACAAAGTTGAGTGATAACTTAGATACAATTATTCTGACACTTAGATGTTGGGTTTCACTATGTAAAAGCACTTTGAGTCACTAGAGAAAAGCACTATATAAATATAATAATTTCACTAATGTAATTAAGTGATGCGTGGACAATATCACATTTCTAGCTTGGATTTTGTCGATTATGTCGACTAAAAGCAGCCCACGTTCTAATTACAAGAAGCTGCATTTAGAAGAAACGTGATGTCTGTCATTAATTGCGTCACACCTGACAGCAATCATCGTTATGAATAGTGAAGGTTGTTTTTAAATCTCCCCTGTTAATCTGAAGAAAACTAACACCAAAGACAAGAAGCAAGGAATTAAACAGAGACAGAATTCAATTTGGTTCTATTGAGCAGAGATGTCTGGACTGTACTCTTCGTACAATCTCACCACGCTCTGACGAAAGATTGTGCACCTCTGGACTTTCCATGATTACATGGCAACAGCTGTTTCTAAGGGACGGGGGTCCTAAACAGCCATTGCTTTTGATTACAAACAGTTCAAAGAAAAAGTCGTAAAACAGTTCAAACAAAAGGTCGTCTGGAGGGGAGTCAGGTCCAGTTTCTTCTTCGCTTTGTCGATCTCGGGTCAAGACAATATATTTCTGTGGATTACAATACATTAAAGAAACAGAACACCTTCATGTTGCTTCACATCCTACACAGTGGAGTTTTACAAGCCCTCTTCTTGGTAGGTTCAAAGACAGCTTTTGTCTTCTCGCCGGGCGAGCTAAAAGACGACAAGCTGTAACATGAAGTTGAGTGATAACTTAGATACAATTATTCGGACACTTAGATGTTGGGTTTTACTATGTAAAAGCACTTTGAGTCACTAGAGAAAAGTGCTATATCAAAATAATTAATTTAAAAAATGTAATTAAGTGATGCGTGGACAATATCACATTTCTAGCGTGGATTATGTCGACTAAAAGCAGCCCACGTTCTGATGACAAGAAGCTGCATTTAGAAGAGACGTGATGTCTGTCATTAATTGCGTCACACCTGACAGCAATCATCGTTATGAATAGCAAAGGTTCTTTTTAAATCTCCCCTGTTAATCTGAAGAAAACTAACACCAAAGGCTGCTCAGCGGTGGCATTTTGTTCAAACCTGAGGTGACAGGACCAGGACTGGGTCAGATGATTACACACGTGAATAGAGAAAGCCAATTGGTATTCGCCACATATCCACTAAAGCATACCCAGAGCAGATAAGTTCATGGTGGCAGCAGCAGATAGGAAGAGAGAGAGAGAGAGAGAGAGTGAATATGCTGCATCCAGTGAGACGCAGACCGTCGTGTGGCTGGCTTACAAATCAACCTCGAGCTGTGGTTTGAGAGCAGGAACAAAAACAACACGCTCGAGTATACTAAAAAATCACATCTGACACTCCGCTTGCCGACAAATCGCTTTCAGGTGAAGTGTTAATCGCCTGGACTCTGTCGATAACCACAAGCAAATCGGCCAGGAAGCTGCACTAATGGTGGGGACATGAAGAAAATAGGAGTGAAAAGTATGCGTGAAAAGGTTTTCATTTGTGTCAAACTTGAGAATGTCATGGTCCGATATTTTTTGTTAAGTTCTGTTAGTTTTGGTCTCTTTTCGTTCCCGTTTGACACCTGAGTTTGTTGTAGTTACCATGGCTACTTATGCTTTACACCTGCCTCTGGTGTTCGGGACGCGCACCTGCTTCTACTCAGAGGACTATTTGAGCCTGCCTTTGCCAGTCAGTCGTCCTGGCCTCATTAGCTGTTTGCCCCATGCCTGGACTACGTAAGTCTCGTTTATTTCATGCCATAGTTTCATAATGTTCACTATGTCCGTAGTCGATGCTAAGTGTTAACTTTTGGCTCCAAGTTCGATCAGCGCCTTGTGCTTTCGGCTTGTTTTTTCGTTTTTTGTACCATTTTGAGTTTTGAGGAATACATATGTTCCTACCTGCACGCCTTGTCAATCACTCAATCAATCAATGTTTATTTATATAGCCCCAAATCACAAATTACGACTACGACATCCTCGGAAGAACCCACAAAAGGGCAAGGAAAACTCACACCTAGTGGGCAGGGAGAATTCACATCCAGTGGGTCGCAAGTGACAATGCTGACTATGAGAAACCTTGGAGAGGACCTCAGATGTGGGCAACCCCCCCCCTCTAGGGGACCGAAAGCAATGGATGTTGAGCGGGTCTAACATGATACTGTGAAAGTTCAATCCATAGTGGCTCCAACACAGCCGCGAGAGTTCAGTTCAAAGCGGATTCAAGACAGCAGCGAGAGTCCCGTCCACAGGAAACCATCTCAAGCGGAGTCGGATCAGCAGCGTAGAGACGTCCCCAACCGATACACAGGCAAGCGGTCCATCCTGGGTCTCGACTCTGGACAGCCAGTACTTCATCCATGGTCATCGGACCGGACCCCCTCCACAAGGGGAGGGGGGGACATACAAGAGAAAAGAAAAGAAGCGGCAGATCAACTGGTCTAAAGAGGAGGTCTATTTAAAGGCTAGAGTATACAGATGAGTTTTAACGTGAGACTTAAATGCTTCTACTGAGGTGGCATCTCAAACTGTTACCGGGAGGGCATTCCAGAGTACTGGAGCCCGAACGGAAAACGCTCTATAGCCCGCAGACTTGTTTTGGGCTCTTGGAATCACTAATAAGCCGGAGTCTTTTGAACGTAGATTTCTTGCCGGGACATATGGTACAATACAATCGGCAAGATAGGCTGGAGCTAGACCGTGTAGTATTTTATACGTAAGTAGTAAAACCTTAAAGTCACATCTTAAGTGCACAGGAAGCCAGTGCAGATGAGCCAGTATAGGTATATATGTATGTATATATGTATATAAAGGTATATACAGTATAGGTATATATGTATGTATATATGTATATAAAGGTATATACAGTATAGGTATATATGTATGTATATATGTATATAAAGGTATATACAGTATAGGTATATATGTATGTATATATGTATATAAAGGTATATACAGTATAGGTATATATGTATGTATATATGTATATAAAGGTATATACAGTATAGGTATATATGTATGTATATATGTATATAAAGGTATATACAGTATAGGTATATATGTATGTATATATGTATATAAAGGTATATACAGTACAGGCGTAATATCATCAAACTTTCTTGTTCTTGTCAAAAGTCTAGCAGCCGCATTTTGTACCAACTGTAATCTTTTAATGCTAGACATGGGGAGACCCGAAAATAATACGTTACAGTAGTCGAGGCGAGACGTAACAAACGCATGGATAATGATCTCAGCGTCTTTAGTGGACAAAATGGAGCGAATTTTAGCGTCATTACGGAGATGAAAGAAGGCCGTTTTAGTAACGCTTTTAATGTGTGACTCAAAGGAGAGAGTTGGGTCGAAGATAATACCCAGATTTTTTACCGAGTCACCTTGTTTATTATTTGGTTGTCAAATGTTAAAGTTGTATCATTAAATAGAGGTCTGTGTCTAGCAGCACCGATAATCAGCATTTCCGTTTTTTTTGGCGTTAAGTTGCAAAAAGTTGGCGGACATCCATTGTTTAATTTCATTAAGACACGCCTCCAACTGACTACAGTCCGGCGTGTTGGTCAGCTTTAGGGGCATGTAGAGTTGGGTGTCATCAGCATAACAGTGAAAGCTATGCTGATAAGTTGAAAATGATTTAAAATTGTTCACAAAAAAATGTGTGTTGATGTCTGCCTAAAATCTGTGTTGTGTTCTGTTTATAATAATGTTCCACAAATTGAAGGCAAAATCATGAAAACAAATGTCCATATAAAGAGTATCGCTATCATGTATCGGCAATACATGGTATCAGTTGGACTCCGAAGTGTGTAACGTTGCCTACATCTTGGCAATAAATTACCCAAGCAAAGGATTTTATTATTTTTTTTAAATGCCCCGATTTCTTTACAAGTAAATGCAAATGAGATATTTTCGATCCTCGCTGAGAGCTGAAGGAAAGGATGGCTTTACGTGGTGTCACTAGAGTGTGGTAAGGCTTGTGGGTGTGGAGGCGAGCAGAGTACAGGGTGTGAGGGGGTGTAGTTATGCAGTGTGGCGTGGAGAATGAGTCTCACTCTGTCAGGAGAGATGCTGCTTCACTGGAGGGTGACAGCACAGAGACAGAGCCCCTCTGCTGCTGTCATGGCCACTCTTCCTCTCTTCTTAGTTTTAGACGTGGTGGGCACGGAGACTCAAGCCTGCTTGGCCACGTTTGTGTCACTCGAGAGGCCCGTTTTGCACCAAGAAGTGTCGGTGTTCTAAGGGGGTTAGATTCTTGATGTACTTGCAGGTCTTGGTGGCATACTTGCCAACCCTCACGGATTTTCCGGGAGACCCCCGAAATTCAGCGCCTCTCCCGAAAACCTCCCGGGACAAATTTTCTCCCGAAAATGTCCCGAAATTCAGGCGGAGCTGGAGACCACGCCCCCTCCAGCTCCATGCGGACCTGAGTGACGTGGATAAAGAGCATGTCTGCCCAATGACGTTATAACTTTAGAATGGTCGAGGGCGAGTTCTTGGTTTCTTATGTGGGTTTATTGTTAGGCAGTTTCATTAACGTCCTCCCAGTGCGGTAAAACAACACACAACAACAGCAGTCACGTTTTTGTCTACTGTAAAGCAGTTAGTCTGCCGTAAACAGCAATGTTGTGACACTCTTAAACAGGACAATACTGCCATCTATAGTACATGCATATGGTTAGAAAAACAAGGATGGACAATTCAACCTTTAACTCAACAATGAGTAGATAAGTGTTATGTGTATATAAATGAACACTGAAATTCAAGTATTTATTTTATTTATATTTATTTTATTTATATGGTGGCAGAGGGGTTAGTGCGTCTGCCTCACAATACGAAGGTCCTGCAGTCCTGGGTTCAAACCCAGGCTCGGGATCTTTCTGTGTGGAGTTTGCATGTCCTCCCCGTGAATGCGTGGGTTCCCTCCGGGTACTCTGGCTTCCTCCCACTTCCAAAGACATGCACCTAGGGATAGGTTGATTGGCAACACTAAATGGTCCCTAGTGTGTGAATGTTGTCTGTCTATCTGTGTTGGCCCTGCGATGAGGTGGCGACTTGTCCAGGGTGTACCCCGCCTTCCGCCCGTTTGTAGCTGAGATAGGCGCCAGCGCCCCCCGCAACCCCGAAAGGGAATAAGCGGTAGAAAATGGATGGATGGATATATATATATAAAATATATATATATATATATATATATATATATATATATATATATAAATAAATTAAATACTTGAATATATATATATATATATATATATATAATTAATTCATGTATGTGAGCCTTGTCTCCGCGGCGTACATCATGTCGATGGAAAAAATAGTAAGTACAGGTATTTTTTAAGTACAGCACCATTTTTTATTTATAGTAGCGCGGTACTTTTTTTAGTACCTGTATACCGTACAATTTAACTCTAATAATGAAAAATACGGTAGCGGCAGCGTGGAAAAAAGAAAGGTTTTAACTAAATGACCATTAATCCAAACAGGATCCAAGGTAGAGGCAACAACCGTATAAGTATGCAGGAATAGGGAACATTGGGTACAGCATGACGATTACTGATATTGATGAACCCCTGCTGTCTGACCAAAATATGCTCGTTTAAGAAAACACCTAATCATCAACAAGGGACAGGTGTGTCTTCTGATTGCCAATCAAGAAACAGATGAGGCAAACAGAGCTAAAGCAGCGGCAGAGTGGCTGGGAATGAAGGAAAACAGCAAGTGGAATGAAAAATAAGAGGGCGAGACAGAAACTAATTACCAAAACACAGGAAAACAATACACACAAGTCCAACCTGTTACGGCAGCTTTTAGTAAGATTCACGTGCTATTTTGTGTGTTTCAATCAATCAATCAATCAATGTTTATTTATATAGCCCCAAATCACAAATATCTCAAAGGACTGCACAAATCATTACGACTACAACATCCTCGGAAGAACCCACAAAAGGGCAAGGAAAACTCACACCCAGTGGGCAGGGAGAATTCACATCCAGTGGGACGCCAGTGACAATGCTGACTATGAGAAACCTTGGAGAGGACCTCAGATGTGGGCAACCCCTCCCCCCTCTAGGGGACCGAAAGCAATGGATGTCGAGCGGGTCTAACATGATACTGTGAAAGTTCAATCCATAGTGGCTCCAAGACAGCAGTGAGAGTCCCGTCCACAGGAAACCATCTCAAGCGGATCAGCAGCGTAGAGATGTCCCCAACCGATACAGGCGAGCGGTCCATCCTGGGTCCCGACGAGCGGTCCATCCTGGGTCTCGACTCTGGACAGTCAGTACTTCATCCATGGTCATCGGACCGGACCCCCTCCACAAGGGAGGGGGGGACATAGGAGAAAGAAAAGAAGCGGCAGATCAACTGGTCTAAAAAGGAGGTCTATTTAAAGGCTAGAGTATACAGATGAGTTTTAAGATGAGACTTAAATGCTTCTACTGAGGTAGCATCTCGAACTGTTACCGGGAGGGCATTCCAGAGTACTTGAATGCTAACAAGCCTATCTCTGAAAGAGTATGCGATTCAAAACAATTACTACTGTGCAGACAATCCTATTTTTACAGGGCAGGAGTGTTTGATTGATTGAAACTTTTATTAGTAGATTGCACAGTACAGTACATATTCCGCACAATTGACCACTAAATGGTAACACCCCAATAAGTTTTTCAACTTCTATAAGTCCACGTTAATCAATTCATGGTAGGAGGACATAGACATTATAACACCTGCATTGTGAACGTTTTACAGCAACTTCATCCGAGTTCAACATGTTCACTGCGAAAGACCGATTCGGGCGTACGAACCAGGGGCAGAGGTGGGTAGAGTAGCCAGAAATTGTACTCAAGTAAGAGTACAGTTACTTTAGAGATGTATTACTCAAGTAAAAGTAAGGAGTCGTCACCCAAATATTTACTTGAGTAAAAGTACAAAGTATGTTGTGAAAAAACTACTCAAGTACTGAGTAACTGATGAGTAACCTGTTTGTTTAATGATTACGGCAACAAGTAATGCACAAAAACATAAAAATAGCAATGAGCAAATTCACAGCCAGGAATATCTCTTAAGCAACTAAAACAATAATATATATTAAATAATAATACAGTAAAATAAAAAAAGTTAAGGCAAATTGAGCCACAATAACTTAACAGCACCATAGGCTCAGTAGGCATTGATTGATTGATTGATTGATTGATTGATTGATTGATTGATTGAAACTTGTATTAGTAGATTGCACAGTACAGTTCATATTCCGTACAATTGACCACTAAATGGTAACACCCCAATAAGTTTTTCAACGTTAATCAATTACTTAATAAATGACCAAGTCGAGGTGATCTACCTCATATATACATACACACACATATCATATATATATATATATATATATATACAGTATATAATTTAAAGTTATTTATTTTGCCGTTTTGTTGACATGTTAAAGGTGTTTTAATGAATATACATGCATGTTTAACATATAGATTCCTATCTTTCATGAAGACAAGAATATAAGTTGGTGTATTACCTGATTCTGATGACTTGCATTGATTGGAATCAGACAGTATAGTGCTGATAATGTCCCGGTTTTCAAAAGGAGGAGAAAAAAAGTTCCTCTTTTCTGTCTAATACCACATGAAAGTTGTTGATTTTTGGCATCTTATTTGTCCAGCTTCCATATTCGTTTTTATACACTTTACAAGAAATACATTGGCGGCAAACTCCGTAGCTTGCTAGCTTGTTTGCTCTGGCTTTCGGAGACTCTTATTTTGTTAGCGCAGGCGCGATGGAGCGGCGCTTTTATTGTGAAGACAGGAACTGTGCGATCAGTCTTTAGGCTTTTGACGGGAAGTACGGTTGAAATAAAAAGTGTCTTTTTTCCTTTACGCTTTTGATTGATTGATTGAAACTTTTATTAGTAGATTGCACAGTACAGTACATATTCCGTACAACTGACCACTAAATGGTAACACCCCAATACGTTTTTACACTTTTTTAGGTCGGATTCGACGTGTGACGGTCACGTGACCGCCTGGTTTTGTTTGATTGGTCCAACGTCACCAGTGACTGCATTTGATTGGTGAAAAGCAGGCATGCGTAGTTCCTACTTTGAATGCGTGTCTGACAAAATCAAAACAAACAAAACGTGCATTAACAGATCGATTAAAAAAAAGTAGCAAGTAACGAGCTGATTGTAGATAAATGGAACGGAGTAAAAGTAGCGTTTCTTCTCTATAAATATACTCAAGTAGAAGTAAAAGTGTGTTGCATAAAAACTACTCTTAGAAGTACAATTCATCCCAAAAGTTACTCAAGTAGATGTAACGGAGTAAATGTAGCGCGTTACTACCCACCTCTGACCAGGGGATGCAAAAGTAAACTTTTCCTTTAGGAATTGCGTGTGAATGCACCAATGCTGAAGTTGAACTGATATATTCTCCTGTCCAAAGGTAAAACCTAGTAACTCACGTCTAGCTGATTTTGAGAAAACAAAGGAAAACCAATCTATCTTGATGCTGTCTTACAAAGATCTACAAAGTCATCAAACGTTTAGATGTTTTCTTGAGCTTTCATTTTCTTGCCGATTGAGCCACGGATTGAATCCGCTCTCATGAACGTGGGCCCTTTCTCCAGATATTTGATCACAATCTCGGGTGGGCCCCATTCTGCGTTTGCACATTGGGCAAGAGTCCAGTTTTTATTTTGACCTCCACAGTTATCTGCCCAAAAGAGTATGCAAGGGGAAGAATCAAGAACAATACATTTAATGAAGGTGCTTGCAACGTCCTGGGCCAATCTTCCAAATATCCCCTCATGCCATAATATCACATAATCAGGTTGACAAATTCCTGCAAATGTCTCATTAAAGACAATAAGGCGACTGACAAAGAAGCTCCGATTGGTCCCTTGAGATACTAGGTTTTTCTGTTGTATCCACGCGGTTATGTGGTAGTTGCTAGGTCCTGCCATGCGCGTAACAGCTTACTTACGGAAAAAATTACAATATCGCATATGCTAATGTAAAGCATATCACCTAGGAACTCCAAAATTATTATCAAATCAGTTTTGACCAGCATTGAGTTACTGGGTTTTGCCTTTGGACGGGAGTATTTTGTTTAGAGTTGTTGAAGTAGCGCACACAATTCCGGAACAGGCTGAATATTTTGAAGTTGGAACAGTTTAGATTAGATGAAAAATGTCAGAGTTGTGGATCCTTGAAGAATGTCTCATTGATTTCAATGGGAATTTCGAAAAAGGTTGTGAATTTTGGGAAAACTGTCACGCGTTCGGCGCACTTGTTGCGCGGAGTTGCCACTTGGTGGATGCACACACTACCAGTCAGCAGGATTGCAGGTAAGAATACGTTTTAATATAATAAAACAAAAGAACACTTGTGCAAAAAAGGGGAAAAACAAAGCGCGTGCCAATGCACGGAAAGCTAATGCTAAAAACGTAGCAGGAAACAGAAAACATTAAACGACGTGCCACACGCATGTGAAGCTAAGGTGGAACTTAGCACAAAATAATCGAGGGCACAAGGATACAAAACGTGACGTGTTGCGAAAAGCAAGTAATGGACCGAGGACGAACTAAGGAACCAGGTGGGCTTAAATACACAAATAATTATTAGAAACAGGTGTGTGACAGGAGCCCGTGCGGAGGAACACAATACGTTGCCATGGTGACTAACACAAACAAGGAAGTGCTCAAACAAGGATCGGCAGAGTCCAGAAACGAAACATGAACAAAGACATAAATAGGGCAAAACCATTAACGATCCGAGTCACGGATCGTGACAAAAACTAGGACATTTTTGAAAATGGTAAAAAAAAAAAAATAGAATGGTCTGAATAAGTTAAATGGGTTATTGTTGTGGAATTTCTGACATTTATACCATATTTTGTGTCTGTTTTAGTCCAAAAAGAAAGTCTATCTAAAAGCCTCTGGAAGAGAATATGTGGGTGAAAATTGAATTTGTGGTCGCTCTAACATTCTACAAATTGTTTTGATTGTTTGTTATGATTAAGGGGATCCAAGGTTGTTGCGGAGCAAGCAGTTGCAAAACAACAGGACCTTGACACATGAGGGAAGCATATGAAAAGCCAGTAGACCAATATTTGATATGATTTGCATGATCTGGATCCTCCGGAGGACGCTGTCTGTTTGCATGGGCAATCCAATCCAACTCTGTACTTTTTGATATTGGGTAAATAAAACTTTTGTACTAAAACTACTTTGTTTGCTGTTTAAGCTTCGGACAATCCACCATATTATACTTGTATAGCGTGTTTCTACCTTTAAGGTACTCAAAGCGCTTTCACACTATTTCCACATTCTCCCATTCACACACTGATGGTAGGAGCTGCCATGCAAGGCCCTAACCATGACCCATCAGGAGCAAGGGTGAAGTGTCTTGTTCAAAGTCACAGTGGATGTGACGTGGTTGCTAGAAGGTGGAGATTGAACCAGGAACCCTCAGGTTGCTGGCACGGCCACTCTCCCAACCACGCCACTCCGTCCCCACAATTGAATGGAATTGGTTGGTGTTGGAATTTTTCAAATCGGTAGAGAAATGTTGAAGTATACATGTTGAATTGAGCAATGGTGTTACGGAATTCCTGGAATTTCAAGAAAACTGGGAATTTTTCGAGTTCAAAAAACAACTTTGTTCTTTTTGTCCTTAGTAAGAGGAATGTTTTGACGGTGGAACGGTTGAAATACGTTGAAGAATGTGGAAGGAGTAGTCGCCAGAAAAAAGGGTGGAAATAAGGCTTCGGAAAACCAGGAATTCTGGAAAATATTGGATTTTTTTTTAACTTGGTTAATAGTGTAAGAAATGAACAGATAAAAATGTGACAGAAAAATGGTCATTATTTAAGCCAGCTCAGTGGTTGGAGTGTCCTCCCTGAGGTCGTTAGGTCGTGAGTTCAAACCCTTGCCAAGTTATACCAAAGACTTGAAACAGGACTCATTGCCTCCCTGCTTGGCACCAAGGGTTGGAATTGGGGGTTAAATCACCAAAAATGTTAACTGAGCGTGGCCACCGCTGCTGCTCACTGCTCCCCTCACCTAGGGGATGGGTCAAATGCAGAAGGTAGTTTCACCACTATCAGTGACTATCAGTGGTAGTTAACTTTAACTTTATCAGCTCATTACTTAATGTTGGATACAATTATAAAATGTGTGTTTTTATTATTTAACACATTTAAAAAATGTTAACAGTTGATCATGTGCCGAAAATTGCTATTGATGAGTTCTGTCTATTCCAAGGTACTTTTTCTCACTTTTTAAACATACAAAAACACATTTTCGGTGTGACTTTGCTGACTGAGTTTTGGACATGTTGGGCTTCCTGGGACTCGTGCTGCCGGCGGCGGGACTTGTGGTACTTGAACCGGAGTGTGATTTTTGAACATTTTCGGCACTTTTGCTGACTTTTCCAACTTTTCTCCCTCACTTCCCATGGGATTTTGCTGAGTGTTTTTGGACATGTTGGTTATCCCGGGACTCACGTGCCCGGCGGCGGGACTTGTGGCACTCGAACCTGGGTGTGATTTTTTGAACATTTTCGGGACTTTTGCTGACTTTTCCAACTTTTCTCCCCCACTTCCTGTGTGACTTTGCTGAGTGCTTTTTGGACACGCTGGGCATCCCGGGACTCGCATGGCCGGCGGCTGACTTGTGGCACTAGAACCAAAATAAGTATTTTGAACATTTTGGGGACTTTTTCAGACTTTTCCAACTTTTCTCCCCCATTTCACGTGTGATTTTGCTGGGGGTAGTTTTGGACATTTTGCTGACTTTTCTAACTTTTCTCCCCCACTTCCCGTGTGACTTTGTTGGGGGTCGTTTTGGACATGTTGGGCATCCCGGGACTCGCGTGGCCGGCGGCAGGACTTGTGGCACTCGAACCTGGGTGTGATTTGTGAACATTTTCGGGACTTTTGCTGACTTTTCAACTTTTCTCCCCGACTTCCCGTGTGACTTTGCTAGGGGGCGTTTTGGACATGTTGGTTATCCCGGGACTCGGCAGCCGGCGGCGGGACTTGTGGCACTAGAACCAAAATAAGTATTTTGAACATTTTGGGGACTTTTTCAGACTTTTCCAACTTTTCTCCCCCATTTCACGTGTGATTTTGCTGGGGGTCGTTTTGGACATTTTGCTGACTTTTCTAACTTTTCTCCTCCACTTCCCGTGTGACTTTGCTGGGGGGAGTTTTGGACATGTTGGGCATCCCGGGACTCATGCGGCTGGCGGCGGGACTTGTGGCACTCGAACCTGGGTGTGATTTTCGAACATTTTGTGGACTTTTGCTGACTTTTGCAACTTTTCTCCCCCACTTCCCATATGACTTTGCTGGGGGGCGTTTTGGACATGTTGGGCATCCCGGGACTCAAGGGGTCAGCGGCGGGACTTGTGGCACTAGAACCAAAATAAGTATTTTGAACATTTTGGGGACTTTTCAGACTTTTCCAACTTTTCACCCCCATTTCACGTGTGACTTTGCTGGGGGTCGTTTTGGACATTTTGCTGACTTCTCTAAGTTTTCTCCCCCACTTCCCGTGTGACTTTGCTGGGGGGCGTTTTGGACATGCTGGGCATCCCGAGACTAGTGCGGGACTTGTGGCACTCGAACATGGGTGTGATTTTTGAACATTTTCGGGACAATTGCTGACTTTTGCAACTTTTCTCCCCGACTTCCCGTGTGACTTTGTTGGGGGTCGTTTTGGACATGTTGGGTTGCCTGGGACTCGTGCGGCCGGCGGCGGGACTTGTGGCACTTGAACCTGGGTGTGACTTTCGAACAGTTTGTGGACTTTTGCCGACATTTTCCAACTTTTCTCCCCCACTTCCCGTGTGACTTTGCTGGGGGGCGTTTTGGACATGTTGGGCATCCCGGGATCCGTGCGGCCGGCGGCGGGACTTGTGGCACTAGAACCAAAGTGTGATTTTTTTAACATTTTCGGGACTTTTGCTGACTTTTCAACTTTTCTCCCCCACTTTCGGTGTGACTTTACTGAGTGCTTTTTGGACATGTTGGGCATCCCGGCACTCACGTGGCCGGCGGCGGGACTTGTGGCACTAGAACCAAGGTAGGTATTTTGAACATTTTGGGGACTTTTTCAGACTTTTCCAACTTTTCACCCCCACTTCACGTGTGATTTTTGCTGTGGGTCGTTTTCGACATTTTGCTAGCTTTTCCAACTTTTCTCCCCCACTTCTAGTGTGACTTTGCTGGCGGCGTTTTGGACATGTTGGGCATCCCGGGACTCGTGCAGCCGGCGGCGGGACTTGTGGCACTAGAACCAAGGTAGGTATTTTGAACATTTTAGGGACTTTTTCAGACTTTTCCAACTTTTCACCCCACTTCACATGTGACTTTGCTTGGGGTCGTTTTGGACATTTTGGAGAACCCGGAACTCGCAGGGCCAGCGGCAGGACTTGTGGCACTCGAATACAGGTGTGATTTTTGAACATTTTTGGGACTTTTGCTGACTTTTGCAACTTTTCTCCCCCACTTCTAGTGTGACTTTGCTGGGGGTGTTTTGGACATGTTGGGCATCCCGGGACTTGTGCAGCCGGCGGCGGGACTTGTGGCACTAGAACCTGGGTGTGATTTTTGAACATTTTGTAGACTTTTGCTGACTTTTCCAGCTTTTCTCCCTCACTTCCTGTGTGACTTTGCTGTGTGTGTTTTGAACATGTTGGGCATCCCGATTGCAGACATGGTTTTTTCTTTTATTTATTTTTTACAAAGTTCTCGCTAGGGGAGCGTCAGAGGTGGCATCATGTCAAGAGGAAGGGAGGCTTCACATTCATGACGTCCTACGTGACATGAAGTTTGAGCGCCTCTTCTCTCAAAAGTAGCACAAGGCAATGAGAAATAGGATCGATTTCCCACACCTGTGCTGATGAACAGGATCGAGGGAGACAATTTCTGTTGATGAGACGACATGCAGTCTCCTGGGCAAGACATCACCTGGACAGTCTGGACTCGGCCAAATAGAAAGAGGGGAAGGAAATTGTCCATGTTGGCCACCATCTGCCAAAACCATCTCCTTAATAGCAGTTATCTTGCTAAATGTCCCTCTTTGCAACTGTTGTCAGTCCCATGTTTCATCTTTACCAACAACAGCCTTACCTGAAATACACGAGTAAATCCCTGTCACGTTATTGAGGCAAGAATGTGTTTTGACTCACGCTGTCAGACAATACTGCAGCGTTCTAGTTGAGTTGAGTCACAGGAAGCAACAGAGAACAGAAATGGACAAGGAAAAGAGTATATTGAAGGGCAAGTTTAGCTTCCAAGCCCTGTCAGGTCGCTCTCTCCACAAGACCAACGTTATTACCAGCTGTCTCTGGGAGTTATTGTCAGAGTTCCTAGTGTTGCCAGGTCTGGGTATTTTAAGCAACTTGTTTTTTTGTTTTAATAAAGACGCTTGAAAAGTTCATGAGTTGCAGGTTTTGGTTTTTAGGGCTGGTTTGTCAACGTATGGTTGTTTATTTTGGCTTACTTTTTGTGTCCCCATAATGAAGCAAAACACGTCAGTAGAAACGTTCTTTTTTTTTTTCTACACGTTCTCTGGTTATCGCGCCCCCAGTCCAAAATTCAACCGAAAAAAAGAAGAGAAAAACTAGCTAATTCGAATCTTTTTGAAAATATTTAAACAATAATTTATGGAACATCATTAGTAATTTTTCCTGATTAAGATTAATTTTAAAATGTTGATGACATTTTTTGAACAGGTTAAAATCCAATTTCCATTTTGTTAGAATATATAACAAATTGGACCAAGCTATATTTCTAACAAAGACAAATCATTATTTCTTCTAGATTTTCCAAACAAAAATTTTCAAAGAAATTCAAAAGATTTTGAAATAGGATTTAAATTTGATTCTGAAGATTTTCTGGATATGCCAGAATATTTTTTATTTTATTTTAATCATAATAAGTTGCAAGAAATATTTCACAAATGATCTTCGTCGAAAAAACAGAAGCTAAATTGACGAATGAAATTAAAATGTATTCATTATTCTTTACAATAAAAAAAAATACTTGAACATTGATTTAAAATGTCAGGAAAGAAGAGGAAGGAATTTAAAAAGTAAAAAGGTATATGTGTTTAAAAATCCTAAAATCATTTTTAAGGTTGTATTTTTTTCTCTAAAATTGTCTTTCTGAAAGTTATAAGAGGCAAAGTAGAAAATAAATGAATTTATTTAAAAAAGTGAAGACCAAGTCTTTAAAATATTTTCTTGGATTTTCAAATTCTTTTTGAGTTTTGTCTCTCTTAGAATTAAAAATGTCGAGCAAAACGAGACCAGTTTGCTAGTAAATAAATAACATTTAAAAAAGAAAAGGCGGCTCACTGGTAAGTGCTGCTATTTGAGCTATTTTTAGAACAGGCCAGCGGGCGACTCATCTGGTCCTTACGGGCGACCTGGTTTGTAGGTAGGTAGGTAGGTAGGTCTTTATTGTCATTGCAACAATTACAACTAAACTTTGTTTTCAGCACAAACCTGTTCAAGATTAGACAAACAAACAGTGTACAGGGTTACAGAACAAGAACGCTGATGGGTCGCCATAAGGCGCCCCGTAAAAGATGGGAAAAAGGTCAACGCTGGGGAAGGATGAGTAAAAAAATACAATCCAGACTGGGCTCCTAAGGGGGGCCAGTCTGGAGTGGGAAAAAACCTCTATAGCAAAGCACATATACATATTACAACATACATCTCCAGATATCTAGCAACAGAGGGAAGGTAGTTCAAGGTCATGGTGGTAGGTCGCAGCTCTCAGGCGCTGACCATCCATTCATCACACCTACGGGATTTGCGTCGAGGGCGTTGGATTGGGGGACAGGAGGGTGTATGTGTGGCGTGTATTTTTTTTGTGGATATGTGTCCGTGTGTGCGTGTGTGTGTGTGTGTATAAGCCCATAGTGTGTCTCTGTTCCGCGGCTTTGATGTATTTGTCATCGCTAGTCCGAAGTTCACAAAAAATTGAGACAAAAAAGTCATGGAGAAGAACAGAGGGGAGGAGTTAAAGCAAACAGATGTTCAGCGTTGATCCTCTCTTGCTGGTCACTGAGTAGTATGTGGGTTGATTTCATCGTTTTTGGGCAAAGAAATGTAGCTCTCATCCATGTAACACACATTTCCCCGACATACAGAGCTATACAAAATAAAAACATTTATGGAGGATCTTCCTGCAGTGATCTTCGGGAGAGTCTCGAAGCCAGGGAAACAATCCAAGTTAAAAAGATTTGTATGCGAGTGAAAATAAAATTAGCTTTTCACTCTAAAATTGTCTATGACTGGTCCTCAAAAACTGCGGGGTAGACAGTCCGATGTAATCCACAGTTCTTCCCGCATCCTCCAAACATTTGTGGCAGCTTTGAGGTACTTTGAAGACTGCCAGCAACTTCCAATTTGTCGACAAACCGGAGCAACGCTTACTCCAATCAGCAGATGTCCTGTTGTCATAATTCCGAATGGGTGGATATCTTCACGTCCTCGACAGAAAAGGGTCGCCAAGAGTCCGTGGTGTGTCCAGCAACAACCGCTTGGTCACGACAGCAGGTTCCCCCAAACCCAAGATCTTGTCAATTTTGTTGAGGCCAGTTAAATAGTTCCAATGTTTAGATTTAGACCCAGGATGGACCGCTCGTCAGGACCCAGGATGGACCGCTCGCCTGTGTATCGGTTGGGGACATCTCTACGCTGCTGATCCGCCTCCGCTTGAGATGGTTTCCTGTGGACGGGACTCTCGCTGCTGTCTTGGATCCGCTTTGAACTGAACTCTCGCGGCTGTCTTGGAGCCACTATGGATTGAACTTTCACAGTATCATGTTAGACCCGCTCGACATCCATTGCTTTCGGTCCCCTAGAGGGCGGGGGGTTGCCCACATCTGAGGTCCTCTCCAAGGTTTCTCATAGTCAGCATTGTCACTGGCGTCCCACTGGATGTGAATTCTCCCTGCCCACTGGGTGTGAGTTTTCCTTGCCCTTTTGTGGGTTCTTCCGAGGATGTTGTAGTCGTAATGATTTGTGCAGTCCTTTGAGACATTTGTGATTTGGGTCTATATAAATAAACATTGATTGATTGATTGATTGATATTTGGAGAGCAGTGCAAAAAGAGGCAACAATAAAGTCAAAGACAAGACAAAACGAAGAAAACTGCGTTGGTGACCCCTGCTATAAGCTACTAAAGCACACCACCATTTCAGATAAAAGGTGGTGTAAAACATGGTCAAAGTGAGCTGCTTCACAGATTTGGTGAGGCTAGCAAGCTTTACTACTGCGCAAATTCATATTAACACCCACGCCTTTTTTTTTTTTATAATAGCTTTAAGTTATGAGTGCTATGCAAGCGGATATATGGCGGCACCATTCTTCACGAGATATTAATGTTTGGCCTGCAATTTATGACCTCCAAGGCAGCCCAGATCCTCCATAAATGTTTTTATTTTTTATAGCTCTGTATGTCGGGGAAATGTGTGTTACATTAGATTAGATAGTACTTTATTTATTCCGTCAGGAGAGTTCCTTCAGGAAAATTAAAATTTTCAGCACAATCCCATTCAAGATCAGACAAACATTACAGGGAGACAGAACAGGATCGCTGACGGGTCTGCCGGCTTCCAGCGCCCCTTACATAAAAGATGACATACAGGTAAACAAGGAGGGGGAATAGAAGATTAAAACAAAATAAAAAAGAAATCGGTCTTAGCCTGGGCCCTGGAGAGGGGGTGCAGACTGAGGCCAAGGGAAAAAACAACAATTCATAGCCATAGTACACATCCCTCTTCCATGTGTGTAAGAGGGAAACATCAAACATCAAAGAACACAGAGGACATTAAAGACATTAAAGCAATAGATACAACCAGACACTTCTACATACTAGCTATGAATAAAAAGTAAAAGAAACATATCCACTGTGATGGCCTCTGTGGTGTTCCACGCCATCGTCTGCTAGGGTGGAGGGAGCATGGCCAGAGACAGGAGCAGACCCAACAAAGCAACCAAGACAGCCGACTCCACTCTCGTCCAGTGTCCAGTCCGCATGGATGAGCGAGGATACGTCCAAGGTGACTGAGGTGTCCGACACCTGCTCACCCAGCCGAGACACCGCGAAGCCTCTCCGTCCCAGCGCTCAGTGCTAGCTCCGCAGTCCTGTCCCCTCATCCGCACCTCCTCCAGTCCCTCCAAACTCTGCAGTCCTGTCCCCTCATCCGCACCTCCTCCAGTCCCTCCAAAGCGACTCCGGTGTGGCAGACACCCAGCAGCTGGTCTCCATGGCCAAAAGGCTCCCGGGAGGCAGATCCAGAAGTCCACAAAAAAAAGCACCACAGAGGTCACGAAAGTGTCACCCCTTGTCACACAGTCCCAAAGAGTCCCGGACCAAAAGGCAAAAAAATATAATAAGACATGAAAACAAGAGGGAAACACAAAAAGATGACACAAGAGCACAGAGCTCCTGCCTACAGCAGCGCCATCATGGATGAGAGCTACATTTCTTTGCCCAAAAACGATGAAATCAGCCCACGTACTACTCAGTGACCAGCAAGAGAGGATCAACGCTGAACATCTGTTTGCTTTAACTCCTCCACTCAGTTCTTCTCCATGACAGACTGCCTTTAAAACACCACGCTGATCCATCTCGATGGTGCTCTCAGAGGCAGATGTGTCTATGCAGAGCTGTAAAGACCTTGGTGTGAATGTTTACGGTGCTGCCTGGAGCCGTGCTATGATGTCGTTGCGCGACAGAAACACACACATAGGGACTGATCTACTAAAGTTTGTAAATGTACTAAAACGCGTGCAAACTTGTTAGCGCAACACAGAGCTGACCTGCAATGATTGTGTGCAGAGGATTGTGTCTTAGTATTAACCTTGTAAGCTTTTCCTACTCACACAGTCACGCTGGAAGCCAGTTGCTCGGGTTTGACAGGAGTTTTAAAGGCCTATTGAAATATATATATATGTATATTAGGGCTGGGCAACGATTAAAAATGTTAATCGGAGTTAATCGCACTATTTCTCCGATTAATCGCGATTAACTGCATTGTATACGCAAAGCCCAATAATGAATTCAAAAGTAGTGTGTAGTGCACCTTTATTGGAATATTCTCCCACATGAACAAAAGCGCCAAAACATTTGTTGTGCAAACACAATTTAAATCAGTCCTTGTTAAACAGTAGCAGTTAAATAGCATATTTGATGAAAATCAACTCCAAAAATGTAAATACAAACATTTAAGCTTATTGCCACTGCCAGGGTATTTAAGTTATCCTGTTTGTTATGGAAAATAAATATAATCTACATACAAATCTCTGAGCCACAATCATAACATCTGAACAGGCAATTTCTGAGGTAACAGCAGAAACATTTTTTTTAATCAGGGATCTTATGTTTAAAAAACCTATATTATAGGTAGTGGGCTGTTTTAGGGAATTTTGGATCAAATGATCCGTAGTAGCAATATTAATAATGTTGTGTTTATTCTGCGTAGTGCACTTAAAATAATTATGACCATATCTAGGAATTGATATGATGGGAATTTTCCGATTGTTTGCCTGGTGCTTTGATAAACTGAAGGCATCATATACATGGTACTATATTGTGATGTTATGAGCCAGGGAAAAAAAGAACTACCCTACCCAGCATGCAACAGGAGTGAGGAGCATGCGCGGTAGCCCGGTATAGGTTGTGTCGCCATGACGGCATCTTGTATGTTGTGATATGCACGCTCTGAAAGCAAACGTTAAGAACTCAGCCAACACTCCTGGTCTGCATTATTCATAAATAGACAGACAACACATATACTCCGCTGCTTCACAGGCCGCTGGATGTAGCCGGCAAAGTATTCCCATGCTAGCTAGCCGCTCTAGCAAGCACGCCTCATTCAGTCCAAAACGGCCCGATCTATCCACATCCAGAATTGTCTGGCGGTCGTAAGTGATCCCGGAGTGACCACGCTGTAAGCCAGCCAGGAAATCTGCAGAATTGTCCGGTATTTTTGCCAAATGTTGCATCTTTACCAAGAGCCCCTCCACGCCGGGCGACGCCACTTGAAAAGGCGTTAACAAAATAAAAGCATGCAAATGTGCGATAAAATAATTGTCGGCGTTAATAGATTGATGAGTTAACGCATAATTAACGCATTAATTTGCCCACCCCTAATATATATATATATATATATATATATATATATGTATATATATATATATATATATATATATATATATATACAGTGGGGCAAAAAAGTATTTAGTCAGCTAGCGATTGTGCAAGTTCTCCCACTTCAAATGATGACAGAGGTCTGTAATTCTCATCACAGGTACACTTCAACTGTGAGAGACCGAATGTGAAAAAAAATCCAGGAATTTTAAAGAATTTATTTGTAAATTATGGTGGAAAATAAGTATTTGGTCAACCATTCAAAGCTCTCACTGATGAAAGGTTTTGGCTCCAAATCTCACGATACATGGCCCCATTCATTCTTTCCTTAACACGGATCAATCGTCCTGTCCCCTTAGCAGAAAAACAGCCCCAAAGCATGATGTTTCCACCCCCATGCTTCACAGTAGGTGTGGTGTTCTTGGGATGCAACTCAGTATTCTTCTTCCTCCAAACACGACGAGTTGAGTTTATACCAAAAAGTTCTATTTTGGTTTCATCTGACCACATGACATTCTCCCAATCCTCTGCTGTATCATCCATGTATCCATTTTGGTATAAACTCAACTCGGAGGAAGAAGAATACTGAGTTGCATCCCAAGAACACCATACCTACTGTGAAGCATGGGGGTGGAAACATCATGCTTTGGGGCTGTTTTTCTGCTAAAGGGACAGGACAATTAAATAAATGGGGCCATGTATCGTGAGATTTTTAGCCAAAACATCCTTCCATCAGTGAGAGCTTTGAATGGTTGACCAAATACTTATTTTCCACCATAATTTACAAATGAATTCTTTAAAATTCCTAAAATGTGAATTCCTGGATTTTTTTTTCACATTCTGTCTCTCACAGTTGAAGTGTACCTATGATGCAAATTACAGACCTCTGTCATCATTTTAAGTGGGAAAACTTGAACAATCGGTAGCTGACTAAATACTTTTTTGCCCCACTGCATATTAGTGATTCCCAAAGCCCAAAAAAAGTCTGCGGGCTATAGAGCTTTTTCATTTTGGGCTCCAGTACTCTGGAATGCCCTCCCAGTAACAGTTTGAGATGCTACCTCAGTAGAAGCATTTAAGTCTCACCTTAAAACTCATTTGTATACTCTAGCCTTTAAATAGACTCCCTTTTTAGACCAGTTGATCTGCCGTTTCTTTTCTTTTTCTCCTATGTCCCACTCTCCCTTGTGGAGGGGGTCCGGTCCGATCCGGTGGCCATGTACTGCTCGCCTGTGTATCGGCTGGGGACATCTCTGCGCTGCTGATCCGCCTCCGCTTGGGATGGTTTCCTGCTGGCTCCGCTGTGAACGGGACTCTCGCTGCTGTGTTGGACTCTCGCGACTGTGTTGGATCCATTATGGATTGAACTTTCACAGTATCATGTTAGACCCGCTCGACATCCATTGCTTTCCTCCTCTCCAAGGTTCTCATAGTCATTATTGTCACCGACGTCCCACTGGGTGTGAGTTTTCTTTGCCCTTATGTGGGCCTACCGAGGATGTCGTAGTGGTTTGTGCAGCCCTTTGAGACACTAGTGATTTAGGGCTATATAAGCAAACATTGATTGATATATATATATATATATATATATGTGCCATAGCTGCTGTTGAAGGAAAAAGCAAACGTTGTAGTGTCTTTGTGATATTAACATGCCGCTGTGTGCTTAAAATGAGCAAAATACGTAAATATTCCATTATATTATTAACGTGCCTTTTACTATAACACACATATGTTTTCAGTATGTAAATAAAATGTTGATAGAGGATTTTGGAGGGTTTTTTTTTAGATTGCTGATTAGGTGAAATGGAACAAATCGGACATCATGCTAACTTGTTTTTATGAGTTGAACACCGAAAAACACGTGTGTGTTCCTGTCTTTGCACAAGGATTATGAATGGTAGGCAAAATAAAATTTAAAAAAAGTGCAATTCCCTTTTAATTTGGTACTAATATCGGCAAAAATGTAAACAATACCATAGTTATTGCTGCATTTGTTTATCCTGTATCAACGACATGCATGTGGTTTAAAAATACCAGCACATGGCAGACAATACACACACACACACACACACTCACACACACACACACACACACACACACACACACACACACACAGTAGAACAGTGGTTCTTAAATGGGGGTACACGTACCCCTGGGGGTACTTGAAGGTATGCCAAGAGGGACATTATATTTTTTTAAATATTCTAAAAATAGCAAAAATTTAAAAATCTAAAAAAAAAAATTCAAAAATGTATAAATGTGACGCTTAGCTGGCATCGTGGTGTGGTTGTGTTCTCTCGTGGGTGCAGCGGAGATGGAACACAGCGTGAAGGTAGGAATGATGATATATTTGTACTATAAAACAAACTAAAAAGCAAGGCACTTGCACAAAGGCACTATAGAACAAAACAAACTGAACTAGCATTGGGAGCTAGAAAGAACAGAAAGCGCTAGCATGTGAACTAGGTACATCCATCCATCCATTTTCTACCGCTTATTCCCTTTTGGGGTCACGGGGGGCGCTGGCGCCTATCTCAGCTACAATCGGGCGGAAGGCAGGGTACACCCTGGACAAGTCGCCACCTCATCGCAGGGCCAAAACAGATAGACAGACAACATTCACACTCACATTCACACACTAGGGCCAATTTAGTGTTGCCAATCAACCTATCCCCAGGTGCATGACAAACAAAATAGCATGGAAGGCAATCGAGTACACAAAAGTAATTACCACAATGCGGGAAGAGCGATGTCACCTGTTGCATGGAAGCAGATAAGAATCCGAGAGCGAATGGCGAACAGAGGCAGTCTTAAATAAGGGGATAATCACTAATCAGGTGCGCGTGACAAACAGAATTCAAGTGACACTAAATGGGTAACTATGACAACGGAACAAAACAGGAAGTGCCACCAGGAACTAAGGACGTCAAATAATAGGATCTGATATACAAACAGAGCAAAAACAGAACACGATCTAAGTCGTGGATCACGACAATAGATATATTTACTTAATATTACTTCAACAAAATATACATATAAGTTCATAAACTGGGGAAAAAAATACAACAATGCAATATTCAGTGTTGACAGCTGGATTTTTTGTGGACAAGTTCCATAAATATTGATGTTAAAGATTTCTTTTTTGTGAAGAAATGTTTAGAATTAAGTTGATGAATCCAGATGGATCTCTATTACAATCCCCAAAGAGGGCACTTTAAGTTGATGATTACTTCTATGTGTAGAAATATTTATTTATAATTGAATCACTTCATTATTTTTCAACAAGTTTTTAGTTCTTTTTATATCTTTTTTTTCCAAATAGTTCGAGAAAGACCACTACAAATGAGCAATATTTTGCACTGTTATACATCCATCCATCTTCTTCCGCTTATCCGAGGTCAGGTCGCGGGGGCAACAGCCTAAGCAGGGAAACCTAGACATCCCTCTCCCCAGCCACTTCGTCTAGCTCTTCCCGGGGGATCCCGAGGCGTTCCCAGGCCAGCCGGGAGACATAGTCTTCCCAACGTGTCCTGGGTCTTCCCCGTGGCCTCCTACCGGTTGGACGTGCCCTAAACACCTCGGGTGGCATCCCGACCAGATGCCCAAACCACCTCATCTGGCTCCTCTCCATGTGGAGGAGCAGCGGCTTTACTTTGAGTTCCTCCCGGATGGCAGAGCTTCTCACCCTATCTCTAAGGGAGAGACCCAAACTCATTTGGGCCGCTTGTACCCGTGATCTTATCCTTTCGGTCATGACCCAAAGCTCATGACCATAGGTGAGGATGGGAACGTAGATCGACCGGTAAATTGAGAGCTTTGCCTTCCGGCTCAGCTCCTTCTTCACCACAACGGATCGGTACAACGTCCGCATTACTGAAGACGCCGCACCGATCCGCCTGTCGATCTCACGATCCACTCTTCCCCCACTCGTGAACAAGACTCCTAGGTACTTGAACTCCTCCACTTGGGGCAGGGTCTCCTCCCCAACCCGGAGATGGCATTCCACTCTTTTCCAGGCGAGAACCATGGACTCGGACTTGGAGGTGCTGATTCTCATTCCGGTCGCTTCACACTCGGCTGCGAACCGATCCAGCGAGAGCTGAAGATCCCGGTCAGATGAAGCCATCAGGACCACATCATCTGCAAAAAGCAGAGACCTAATCCTGCGGTCACCAAACCGGAACCCCTCAACGCCTTGACTGCGCCTAGAAATTCTGTCCATAAAAGTTATGAACAGAATGGGTGACAAAGGACAGCCTGGCGGAGTCCAACCCTCACTGGAAACGAGTCCGACTTACTGCCAGCAATGCGGACCAAGCTCTAGAACTGATCGTACAGGGAGCGGACCGCCACAATAAGACAGTCCGATACCCCATACTCTCTGAGCACTCCCCACAGGACTTCCCGAGGGACACGGTCCAATGCCTTCTCCAAGTCCACAAAGCACATGTAGACTGGTTGGGCAAACTCCCATGCACCCTCAAGAACCCTGCCCAGAGTATAGAGCCGGTCCACAGTTCCACGACCAGGACGAAAACCACACTGTTCCTCCTGAATCCGAGGTTGGACTCTCCGGCGTAGCCTCCTCTCCAGTACACCTGAATACACCTTACCGGGAAGGCGGAGGAGTGTGACTGGAGGGTGTGTTCCAACTGTTATACCATTTAACAAATCAGAAACTGATGACATAGTGCTGTATTTTACTTCTTTATCTCTTTTTTTTCAAACAAAAATGTTTTGCTCTAAATAGGGGGTACTTGAATTTAAAAGAAAAATCACAGGGGGTACATCACTGAAAAAAGGTTGAGAACCACTGCAGTAGAAGATTCACTGTCGCTGATAAAATATTGATTAGTGTGGCTAATGAATCTTTTCACTGAGGACCTGCACGGGCCTCCTGAGCCAACATATTCGGTCTCAAATTAGTGCTACACATACATTTTTGATTGAAAAATATGTGGACTGTGCAGATTGCTTTGTCACTGATAATTAAAAATGATGGAGTGGTGATGAGGATTAAGTCGCCTCGTAGTTTTATCTGGTGGTAAGTTTAAAAAAAGATACTTCTGTAAAGTGTTAATTCATCAACTCATATCATCTTCATTGTCGGATTAAGGATTAAAAATGGCCGTCTGGGAAGCAGTCTGACTATCCCCCCCCAGGTCAAGCCCCCTTCAACTGTGTCTGCCATCTTATCTTGAGGACTTCCATATGGAGTCTTCTGACAGATATACAGTTAAACTATACACTATTTGTTTTATTAGAAAAGGCAACATTGGCGGATTTGATAATACATGTGCATGTATGAGCCAGTCGGCCCCACAACAAGGCGATCAAGAAAAACAAGGACATTATTGACTACAACTGAATAAAACTGTAGACCTCCAGCATATAGGCAGATATCCACTGAAGCCAAACATGTCACAAACGGCTCAAATTCCAAATGGTTCGTTTGGAAAGAGGCAAAAGTGTTCTACAAATATCTCCATCATAATTCCGTGGTTTGGTCCATACTTGCCAACCCTCCCGGATTATCTGGGAGACTTCCGAAATCCAACGCCTCTCCCGAAAACCTCCCGGGACAAATTTTCTCCCGAAAATCTCCCAAAATTCCATGAGAACCTGACTCAGCAATGTTGTGACCCTCTTAAACGGGACAATACTGCCATCTACTGTACATACAATCAAATATAATGTACTTTATTGATCCCTGGGGGATATTCAGCACCACGGATCGCTCACAATAAACAATGATAATAATATATGATATAATATATATATAATATCTGAATAATATAAATATGTTCTACATTTAAGTGCAGTCAAGGAAAATATGTATTAGGGGTGGCAGAACAAAGGTTACTCAAATAGTGAAAGGTAAGTGTTGTTGTTGTTTTTTTAGTAACCAGCAAACACAGTACAGTTAGTAGAACAACTGTTTTTATTACTGTGTATTTGATAGGTGCCGTCGGAAATTCAACTATTTCTTTTATTTCTATATATATAATAGAATAAATATATGTATAGCCAGAATTTACTGAAAGTCAAGTATTTCATATATATATATATATATATATATATATATATATATATATATATATATATATATATATATAACATATATATATATGTATATATATATATTTATATGTATATATATATATATATGTATATATATATATATATATTTATATATAAAATATATATATGAAATATTCAAGTTGGTGAATTATACTCCTCCCCTCTTAACCACGCCCCCGCCCACAACCACGCCTCCGCCCCACCCCCGACCACGCACGTCTTCCTGAGGGCATTTCAGTGTTATATCTTTACCTTTATTGTCAGTTTTTAGGCCAAAATGCAACCGTTCCCCCGTTTCTGTCTACACACCTTGTCTGCTTGTAAGTACTCAGTGATTTGGCGCTGCCGAACATGCTCCTCTGTTCGTAAAACCAGCAATGTCGCGACGTGACGTCATGCCCGGGATTTGGTACTTTTCAAACAAAGCATAGTACCTGTGACGGAGTTCTCAAGCCGTTGTGCGGGTTCCAAGGACCGTCAAGGAAGGACATAGTGGCGGCATGTTTAGACTTCTCTATTTTTCAATAAAGACTGCTTTTCAGCTGCTACGTCTGCCGCTTCGCTCTTCCGCTTGACTCTCTGCTTCGGGCGTCATCGCCTCTCTCTCAGCGTCAGCTTCCCTCCGGCTCCTTCTCGTCTCTCCGCTACTCTTCCTAACGTTCACGGCTGTCGCCCTTTTATACAATGCGAGAGGATTACTCAATTGTCCCCAGGTGCGCGATCCACGCACCTGATCTTGATTGCGGCGTCGCTCCCGGCGTGACCCACCTCACCACTCGCTCGCCGTCCACGACTCCTTGCCGCCATCTTGGGCCGGGCTACGGTGTGCCCTGCCTCTCCACCGTACCGTTTTAGTAGTATACCGAACAACTCTAGTACAGTAACAGGCCCAAGTATTCATTAAAATCAAAGCCGAGGTTTTATTTAACAAGTATATTTAATGTTTTTGTACATAGACTGCGCAAACATCAACAATGACTCTTGCAGACCACAGTTTGATAATATTTGCAATCAGACATTGTGAAGACGCTGCTGGTTTGATTAATCACAAATAAATAGTGGTTGAAACAATCTATTTGTTTAATATTTCTTGTTCAAACAGGCCAAGGGGTAAAACTATGATTTTGAGGTCACAACTATAAGAGACTGAATCTCGGTTGTGAAAGGCAGTGGTTCTCAAATGGTGGTAAGCGTACTCCTAGGGGTACTTGAAGGTATGCCAAGGGGTAGGTGAGATTTTTAAAAAATATCCTAAAAATAGCAACAATTTAAAATTCTAAAATAAAAGCAAAGGCTACTGGAATATTTAAAAAAATGTCAATATTCAATAAAAAAATACTTTATTTGAAAAACATGTCTAAATATTTATTCTTGGCTATTTATGCAATATAAAAAAAATTGCGAAAAACTGCATTCATTATATCCAGACGGAATTTCTCGCTGGATCGGTTCGCAGCCGAGTGTGAAGCGACCGGAATGAGAATCAGCACCTCCAAGTCCGAGTCCATGGTTCTCGCCCGGAAAAGGGTGGAGTGCCATCTCCGGGTTGGGGAGGAGACCCTGCCCCAAGTGGAGGAGTTCAAGTACCTAGGAGTCTTGTTCACGAGTGGGGGAAGAGTGGATGGTGAGATCGACAGGCGGATCGGTGCGGCGTCTTCAGTAATGCGGACGTTGTATCGATCTGTTGTGGTGAAGAAGGAGCTGAGCCGGAAGGCAAAGCTCTCAATTTACCGGTCGATCTACGTTCCCATCCTCACCTATGGTCATGAGCTTTGGGTCATGACCGAAAGGATAAGATCAAATGAGTTTCCAGGTCTCTCCCTTAGAGATAGGGTGAGAAGCTCTGCCATCCGGGAGGAACTCAAAGTAAAGACGCTGCTCCTCCACATGGAGAGGAGCCAGATGAGGTGGTTTGGGCATCTGGTCTGGATGCCACCCGAGGTGTTTAGGGCACGTCCAACCGGTAGGAGGCCACGGGGAAGACCCAGGACACGTTGGGAAGACTATGTCTCCCGGCTGGCCTGGGAACGCCTCGGGATCCCCCGGGAAGAGCTAGACGAAGTGGCTGGGGAGAGGGAACTCTGGGTTTCTCTGCTTAGGCTGCTGCCCCCGCGACCCGACCTCGGATAAGCGGAAGATGATGGATGGATGGATGGATGGATGCATTCATTATTCGGCTTCGGCCACAAATTTTCATTTGGGTGCATCCCTAGTTGCTAAGCAGACTGACCACTCGAGAAGGACGGAAATTCTCTTTTAACGTCACACAGAAGCCAATGATCGTTATTAATAATCCACCAAGGGAATAACACGGCCGAATGCAACCAGGCGACATTTTGATCAAGTCGAGGTGCCTTTAATCACATCAAAGATTGAGAAGCAGGGGGGGGGCTCCATCTGACTCTTACCCTCCGCTATTACCTGGATGTTCAAGGCTCATTTCTTCCTCAAAGATCAAACCTGAACTGAATCTCTCAGTGTTTGCACAGCATTCATGTGACACATGCTGCTGAGTTTTCATTAGCAGAAAGTAAGGCTCTGCTCTGCCAGACACAGGACATGGCATCTATCCGTTTTCTACCGCTTGTCCCTTTTGGGAGTCTATCTCAGCTGCATTCGGGCGGAAGGCGGGGTACACCCTGGACAAGTCGCCTCCTAATCACATGGCCAACACAGAGAGACAACATTTATATTCGGACTTTATTAATGAATTCTCAGAGTTCGTTGCTGATCTAGTGACACACGGCGATAATATAATCATAATGGGGGACTTTAATATCCATATGAATACCCCATCGGACCCACCGTGCGTAGCGCTCCAGACTGTAATTGATAGCTGTGGTCTCACACAAATAATAAATGAACCCACGCATCGCAACGGTAATACGATAGACCTAGCGCTTGTCAGGGGCATCACCGTTTCCAAAGTTACGATACTCCCGTATACTAAAGTATTGTCCGATCATTACCTTATAAAATTCGAGGTTCGGACGCATGTTCGTCAAACTAGTAATAATAATAACTGCTATAGCAGCCGCAACATTAATACAGCCACAACGACAACTCTTGCTGACCTTCTGCCCTCGGTAATGGCACCATTCCCAAAGTATGTGGGCTCTATTGATAACCTCACTAACAACTTTGACGACGCCCTGCGCGAAACCATTGATAACATAGCACCGCTAAAGTTAAAAAAGGCTCCAAAAAAGCGCACCCCGTGGTTTACAGAAGAAACTAGAGCTCAGAAATTATTATGTAGAAAGCTGGAACGCAAAGACTCTCGCGACTGTGTTGTATCCATTGTGGATTGAACTTTCACAGTATCATGTTAGACCCGCTCGACATCCATTGCTTTCCTCCTCTCCAAGGTTCTCATAGTCATCATTGTCACCGACGTCCCACTGGGTGTGAGTTTTCCTTGCCCTTATGTGGGCCTACCGAGGATGTCGTGGTGGTTTGTGCAGCCCTTTGAGACACTAGTGATTTAGGGCTATATAAGTAAACATTGATTGATTGATTGAGAGTGGCAAAAAAAAAAAAAAGCCCGCTACTCATGTTATACGCCCATGAATAGCGTCGCTCATCCACGTCGTTTTATTGTCAGGGCATCGAATTGATCATAACTAGAATGTTCGAAATGTCTTTGAAGACGTTTCTTCTCTCATCCTGGCAGACTCTGCCAGCTCCAGCTCGACGGGGGATGCCATTATGATCCTGGACCGTCCACCATTCCTTTGATGCAATAACAAGTCAAAGTGTAAGATACTGCAAGAGCCACTTTATCCAGATTCCAACCAAAATGTAATGGATATTCACTCGGTCTAAGTACTGACAAGAACAAGAAAGTTTGATCACATTACGCCTGTACTGTATATACCTTTATATACATATATACATACATATATACCTATACTGTATATACCTTTATATACATATATACATACATATATACCTATACTGTATATACCTTTATATACATATATACATACATATATACCTATACTGTATATACCTTTATATACATATATACATACATATATACCTATACTGTATTTACCTTTATATACATATATACATACATATCAATCAATCAATCAATGTTTACTTATATAGCCCTAAATCACTAGTGTCTCAAAGGGCTATACCTATACTGTATATACCTTTATATACATATATACATACATATATACCTATACTGTATATACCTTTATATACATATATACATACATATATACCTATACTGTATATACCTTTATATACATATATACATACATATATACCTATACTGTATATACCTTTATATACATATATACATACATATATACCTATACTGTATATACCTTTATATACATATATACATACATATATACCTATACTGTATATACCTTTATATACATATATACATACATATATACCTATACTGGCTCACCTGCACTGGCTTCCTGTGCACTTAAGATGTGACTTTAAGGTTTTACTACTTACGTATAAAATACTACACGGTCTAGCTCCATCCTATCTTGCCGATTGTATTGTACCATATGTCCCGGCAAGAAATCTGCGTTCAAAGGACTACGGCTTGTTTGTGATTCCCAAAGCCCAAAAAAAGTCTGCGGGCTATAGAGCGTTTTCTATTCGGGCTAGAGTACTCTGGAATGCCCTCCCGGTAACAGTTCGAGATGCCACCTCAGTAGAAGCATTTATGTCTCACCTTAAAATTCATTTGTATACTCTAGCCTTTAAATAGACTCCCTTTTTAGACCAGTTGATCTGCCGTTTCTTTTCTTTTTCTCCTATGTCCCACTCTCCCTTGTGGAGGGGGTCCGGTCCGATCCGGTGGCCATGTACTGCTCGCCTGTGTATCGGCTGGGGACATCTCTGCGGTGCTGATCCGTCTCCGCTTGGGATGGTTTCCTGCTGGCTCCCCTGTGAACGGGACTCTCGCTGCTGTGTTGGATCCGCTTTGGACTGGACTCTTGCGACTGTGTTGGATCCATTATGGATTGAACTTTCACAGTATCATGTTAGACCCGCTCGACATCCATTGCTTTCCTCCTCTCCAAGGTTCTCATAGTCATCATTGTCACCGACGTCCCACTGGGTGTGAGTTTTCCTTGCCCTTATGTGGGCCTACCGAGGATGTCGTAGTGGTTTGTGCAGCCCTTTGAGACACTAGTGATTTAGGGCTATATAAGTAAACATTGATTGATTGATTGATTGACTCCTTGATGAAAATTGGTTGAGTATTTTTTTAGAGCTGCGAATCTTTGGGTGTCCCGCGATTCGATTCAATATTGATTCTTGCGGATCACGATTCGATTCAAAATCTTTTTTTTTTTCAATTCAACACGATTCTCGACCGGAATGAGAATCAGCACCTCCAAGTCCGAGTCCATGGTTCTCGCCCGGAAAAGGGTGAAGTGCCATCTCCGGGTTGGGGAGGAGACCCTGCCCCAAGTGGAGGAGTTCAAGTACCTAGGAGTCTTGTTCACGAGTGGGGGAAGAGTGGATCGTGAGATCGACAGGCGGATCGGTGCGGCGTCTTCAGTAATGCGGACGTTGTACCGATCCGTTGTGGTGAAGAAGGAGCTGAGCCGGAAGGCAAAGCTCTCAATTTACCGGTCGATCTACGTTCCCATCCTCACCTATGGTCATGAGCTTTGGGTCATGACCGAAAGGATAAGATCACGGGTACAAGCGGCCCAAATGAGTTTCCAGGTCTCTCCCTTAGAGATAGGGTGAGAAGCTCTGCCATCCAGGAGGAACTCAAAGTAAAGCCGCTGCTCCTCCACATGGAGAGGAGCCAGATGAGGTGGTTCGGGCATCTGGTCAGGATGCCACCCGAACGCCTCCCTAGGTCGGTGTTTAGGGCACGTCCAACCGGTAGGAGGCCACGGGGAAGACCCAGGACACGTTGGGAAGACTATGACTCCCGGCTGGCCTGGGAACGCCTCGGGATCCCCCGGGAAGAGCTAGACGAAGTGGCTGGGGAGAGGGAAGTCTAGGTTTCCCTGCTTAGGCTGTTGCCCCCGCGACCCGACCTTGGATAAGCGGAAGAAGATGGATGGATGGACGATTCAAAAACGATTTTTTTTCCTGATTCATACAGATTCTCTATTCACGCAATACATAGATTTCAGCAGGATCTACCCCAGTCTGCTGACATGCAACAGAGTAGTAGATTCTTGTAAAAAGCTTTTATAATTGTAAAGGACAATGTTTTATCAACTGATTGCAATAATGTAAATTTGTTTTAACTATTAATGAAGCAAAAATATGACTTATTTTATCTTTGTGAAAACATTGGACACAGTGTGTTGTCCAGCTTATGAGATGCCATGCAAGTGTAAGCCACTGTGACACTATTGTTCTTTTTTTAATTTTTATAAATGTCTAATGATAATGTCAGTGAGGGATTTTTAATCACTGCTATGTTAAAATTATAACTAATATTGATACTGTTGTTGATAATATTCATTTTTGGTTCACTACTTTTGGTTTGTGTTTGTTTCTCCTCTCAATTGCTCTGTTTATTGCAGTTCTGAGTGTTGCTGGGTCAGGTTTGGTTTTGGAATTGGATTGCATTGTTATGTTATCGCTGTGTATTGTTTTGTTGAATTGATAAAAAAAAAAATATATATGTATAGATTTTTTTAAGATGAGAATCGATTCTGAATCGCACAACGTGAGAATCGCGATTAAAATTCGAATCCATTTGTTCCCACACCCCTAATATTTTTATTGTAATCCTGCTAATTGTGTTCATCCTTCTATGTGATGCATGTTAAACTAACAATGATTGTCACACACACACTAGGTGTGGTGAAATGTGTCCTCTGCATTTGCCCCATTCCCTTGTACCCCCCTTGGGAGGTGAGGGGAGCAGTGAGCAGCAGCGGTGGCCACGCCCCGTAATCATTTTTGGCGATTTAACCCCCAATTCCAACCCTTGATGCTGAGTACCAAGCAGGGAGGTAATGGGTCCCATTTTTTTTAGTCGTTGGTATGACTCGGCCGGGGTTTGAACTCACGACCTACCGATCTCAGGGGGGACACTCCAACCAGAAGGCCACTGAGCAGGTCTTGAGAAAAGGTTCATAAAAACAATACAATTATTGGTGACCTAAGATGTTTGCGCAGTACTGTATGTAGTGAATAGTGTTGTCCTGATACCAATATTTTGATACTTTTCGGTACTTTTTGATACTTTTATAAATAAAGGAGAGCACAAAAAATTCCATTATTGACTCTACTTTAACAAAAATCTAACGGTACTTTAAACATATGTTTCTTATTGCAAGTTTGTCCTTAAATAAAATAGTGAACATACTAGACAATCTGTCTTTTATTAGTAAGTAAACAAACAAAGGCTCCTAATGTTGTCTTCTGACATATTTTGTCATTTTCCATTCTATTAGTTTGTCAAAATTATTAAGAACAAGTGGTAGAAAATGAATTATTAATCTACTTCTTCATTTACTGTTAAAATCTTCTCACTTTCTCTTTTCTTGTTCTATGTTCTATCTACACCTCTGGTAAAAAATAGTCCATCCATCCATCTTCTTCCGCTTATCCGAAGTCGGGTCGCGGGGTCAGCAGCCTAAGCAGGGAAGCCCAGACTTCCCTCTCCCCAGCCACTTCGTCTAACTCTTCCCGGGGGATCCCGAGGCGTTCCCATTATTCTCTTGTTTGGATGCTTTACATTAGTTTTGGATGATACCACAAATTTGGGTATCGATCCGATACTAAGTCGTTACCGGATCATACATTGGTCATATTCAAAGTACTCATGTGTATAAACATAAGATAAAAAAAAAAAACGAAAGATGTTGAGATGCCAAAAAATATCGATGTTATCATTATAGTATCGACTAGATACGCTCCTATACTTGATATCAATGGATGTTAGGTGTAGATCCAAAAAATGGCGTTTGTTTACATTTTGACGCCGGTGAGCTATGGTGTGTAGTGAAGCATGTTTAGCTTGTTTAACTTGTAAGAAACATACTTTATTGGTCGCCATGGAGGCGAGGATTAGTGATTTAGAAGTAGCTAAAACACTGCAGACTGGGACGTTAGCCGCTAGCTAGCTAGTCATGTTTTAAGGCATCTCTTCCTGAGGGCGTGTCAGTGTTATAACTTCACATTTATCATTAGCTTTTAAGCCAAAATGCGTTCGTTCTCACTTAGTGTTTCTCCTTGTAAGTACTCTGTGATTTTGTGCTGCCGAACATGCTCATCTGCTCATAAACTAGCAATGATACGGCGTGACGACGGCGGGGAGTTGGGGGACCGGTAGTTTTTAGAGGCCGTATAGTACCGAATATGATTCAGTAGTATTGCGTTGCTATACTGTGGAGGGGGGCGGAGTATGCGGGGTGTGTAAGGACCGACCTCGAAGCCAGCGGCTTATTTAAAACAAGTCAATCATCAATCAATCAATGTTTATTTATATAGCCCCAAATCACAAATGTCTCAAAGGACTGCACAAATCATTACGACTACAACATCCTCGGAAGAACCCACAAAAGGGCAAAGAAAACTCACACCCAGTGGGCAGGGAGAATTCACATCCAGTGGGACGCCAGTGACAATGCTGACTATGAGAAACCTTGGAGAGGACCTCAGATGTGGGCAACCCCCCCCCCCTCTAGGGGACCGAAAGCAATGGATGTCGAGCGGGTCTAACATGATACTGTGAAAGTTCAATCCATAGTGGCTCCAACACAGCAGTAAAACACTCTAACATAAAATCTGCTTTGTAGAATATTTATCTTATCAGACAGAAAATAAGCAAATATCAGCCTTATTTGAGATATTTAATCTTACTTAGATTTCAGTTTTTGCAGTGCAGATACACTTCAGTGTTGTGCCAGCATCAAAATATTCTGTTTGTGCTTCCTTGTTTTGGGTTTATTTCCTATCAGTGCTCTTATTTTGGTTAAATTTTCTGCTGTTTTTTCCCCTCACCTGCTGCCGGGCCACACCTGGTGCCAATCAGCAGGCTTCTATTTATGCCTGCCTCGCCTGCTCCTCAGGGCTCGAGGATTTCTTATATTTTGACAACCGTTGTATGGCCGACTGCTTCTTTCTCTGTTTGAATACATTTAAAATCATCTTACCTGCTGGTCGTTCTCCTGGTTCCTGCATCTTGGGGTCACAAATACCGCAGCCATGCGAGTTCGCAACGATACTGTTTACTTTCTTTGTAAGATTGCATTTCTCTTCCCTGTGATGACTATTTGTGTTTGTGTTTGAGTAATTATTTTTTTACTTCTTATAAAATCTCTCGTAATAAAACCAATTCTTTTAGTTAGTTGATTTTTAGTCAATTTCTGCCATGATCCATCATGACTTGTTTAGACTTGTGTGTTATTTGTTTCTCTTTCCAGTGTTTCTTCCTGTCCAAGACTCTTATTTTGGGTACTCTGCCTGTTTTGGTTAGTATTTCTGACTGCTTGCGACTTCTCTTCCATCTGCTCCTGGTTTGCAATTCGGAGACACACCTGCTACTGATTGCCAATTAGGAGGACGTACCTGCCAGTGCAGCCTTTCTTGTGACAGTGGTTCATTGTTTCTAATGATCACGTTGTGCCTTCTTGGGGTTTTGTCTGGCCGACCTCATCTTGTCTTGCCTTATTTTTCGTCTATTTTTGTTAACCCGTGATCTACCGCTTGGGCTCCTCGATTTTAATAAAACCACCTTCCAGTTGCACATTACCTGCCTTGTCCGCATCCTTGGGTCACACCAACCACAACCATGCGCTACCGTAACAACGTGTACTGTAATAGTTTTCATTATCTTATGTGCGTTTTCCCTAAGCAGAATGCAGTTGTTTTATCTCCAAATAGTATTAGCTTTAGGTATTGTGTAGCTTTACTAATGTCATTGATGTATAAATGTATTTACTGTGGTCATAGAACTGACCCCTGGGGTACACCACAAATATATCTAAGCACGCTGATGTGTGATCTCTGACATCTTGTTGATCAGAAAGCTTTTCGCCTAATTGAAATCAATCAATCGATGTTTATTTAATATAGCCCTGAATCACAGGTGTCTCAAAGGGCTGCACAAACCACAATGACATCCTCGGTACAGAGCCCACATACGGGCAAGGAAAAACTCACCCCAGTGGGACGTTGGTGACAGTGACTATGCAACCCCCCCCCCATGGGGAAATTTGTCACGCTTTGATAAAAGGATTGGACTCAGATGCAGAGTTGGGAATTTAGACAGGCTTTTATTTTGACAATTTCCTTTTACCTCCCAAGTCAAGAAAAAAACCATTATCTATAATCACAAAAATAAACTACTCGGCGAAAAGGTTCCAGAAAAAGAAGGAACAACCGAAAATCACTCCGAACGGAAGAAAACACAAAAGTAAAGACCAACTATAAACAGTATTTAACAAAAAAAACGCTCCAACAGGAGGACCAAAACAACATCTACGAAAATATCCACACTACCTAATCTAATAAAGTATTTAACAAAAATAGTCACTCAAAAAGTTGAGGAATGAATGAGAAACTTTAAACTGAAACTTACCACTGCGGCTGAATAACTAAATCATCAAAATCACTCTGCTGAGGAGGAAGAAAGGAAAACTCAAAATACTCATAAAGGGGTTCAGGATCAAGGGACAGAAGCACAAGACAAGGCAAGGCATGGACGCTAGAGAGCACGAATAAACCAGACAATCTGGCACAGAACAAAGGAAGGAGTGAGCTTATAAACACATGAAGGTAATAGGGAACAGCTGGAAACAATCAGAGAACAGGGAGGACGTCAGACTGATGACACAAAAGGAAGGGCAAGTGACCTGAAACCAGAGGAGAGTTACTTTTCAAATTAAAACCATAAAAACAAGACAAAATTGAAATTTTAATTTAAAACCACCCCTCTAATGGCAAATCATTTTGATTTATCAACTAGTATTAGGGTTGTCCAGATACCAATATTTTTGTGTCGGTGCCGGTACCAAAAGGTATTTCGATACAAAAGGGGACCACAAAAAATGGCATTATTGGCTTGATTTCAAATAAAACGAAAACATTTGTTTCTTGTTGCAATGTTGTCCTTTAAATAAAATAGTGAACATACGAAACAACTTGTCTTTTATTAGTAAGTAAGCAAACATAGGCTCCTAATTTAGCTGCTGACATATGCAGTAACATATTGTGTCATTTTCCATTCTATTATTTGGTCAAAATTATGAGGGACAAGTGGTAGAAAATTGATTTATTAATCTACTTGTTCATTTACTGTTAATATCTGCTTACTGTCTCTTTTAACATGTTCTGTTAAAATGTAATAATCACTTATTCTTCTGTTGTTTGGATACTTTGTATTAGTTGTGGATGATATTATTATATTATATTATATATTATATTATATATTATATTATATTATACTTACGTATAAAATACTACACGGTCTAGCTCCATCCTATCTTGCCGATTGTATTGTACCATATGTCCCGGCAAGAAATCTGCGTTCAAAGGACTCCGGTTTATTAGTGATCCCCAAAGCCCAAAAAAAGTCTGCGGGCTCCAGTACTCTGGAATGCCCTCCCGGTAACAGTTCGAGATGCCACCTCAGTAGAAGCATTTAAGTCTCACCTTAAAACTCATTTGTATACTCTAGCCTTTAAATAGACTCCCTTTTTAGACCAGTTGATCTGCCGTTTCTCTTCTTTTTCTTCTATGTCCCACTCTCCTTTGTGGAGGGAGTCCGGTCCGATCCGGTGGCCATGTACTGCTCGCCTGTGTATCGGCTGGGGACATCTCTGCGCTGCTGATCAGCCTCCGCTTGGGATGGTTTCCTGCTGGCTCCGCTGTGAACGGGACTCTCGCTGCTGTGTTGGATCCGCTTTGGACTGGACTCTCGCGACTGTGTTGGATCCATTATGGATTGATCTTTCACAGTATCATGTTCTCATATGTTCTCATAGTCATCAGTATCATCAGTATCACAGTATCATGTTCTCATAGTCATCATTGTCACCGACGTCCCACTGGGTGTGAGTTTTCCTTGCCCTTATGTGGGCCTACCGAGGATGTCGTAGTGGTTTGTGCAGCCCTTTGAGACACTAGTGATTTAGGGCTATATAAGTAAACATTGATTGATTGATTGATTGATACCGCAAATTTAGGTAGCGATCTGATACCAGGTCGTTTCAAGATCATACTTTGGTCATATTCAAAGTCCTCATGTGTCCAGGGACATGTTTTTATACTGTAAACATAATATAAAGAAATAAAACAACGAAAAAAGATTTTGTGATGCTGAAGTATCGATGTAATCATAGTAGTATTGACTAGATACGCTCCTGTACTTGGTATCATTACAGTGGATGTCAAGTGTCACACCCCGCCTCGGGTGAAGGTAACGTAACCTTTGCAAGCCGGACTTTAAATGTGAAGTGAATTATATTTATATAGCGCTTTTTCTCTAGTGACTCAAAGCGCTTTACATAGTGAAACCCAATATCTAAGTTACATTCAAACCAGTGTGGGTGGCACTGGGAGCAGGTGGGTAAAGTGTCTTGCTCAAGGACACAACGGCAGTGACTAGGTTGGCAGAAGCGGGAATCGAACCTGCAACCCTCAAATTTGCTGACACGGCCGCTCTACCAACCGAGCTATGCCGCCCTGTTTGAAAGTGAAATTGTTCCAGTGAAATAATTGGCGCCTTTGTGTTATTAGTGAATTAGTGAATTATATTTATATAGCGCTTTTTCTCTAGTGACTCAAAGCGCTTTACATAGTGAAACCCAATATCTAAGTTACATTCAAACCAGTGTGGGTGGCACTGGGAGCAGGTGGGTAAAGTGTCTTGCCCAAGGACACAACGGCAGTGACTAGGTTGGCGGAAGCGGGAATCGAACCTGCAACCCTCAAGTTGCTGGCACGGCCGCTCTACCAACCGAGCTATGCCGCCCTGTTTGAAAGTGAAATTGTTCCAGTGAAATAATTGGCGCCTTTGTGTTATTAGTGAATTAGTGAATTATATTTATATAGCGCTTTTTCTCTAGTGACTCAAAGCGCTTTACATAGTGAAACCCAATATCTAAGTTACATTCAAACCAGTGTGGGTGGCACTGGGAGCAGGTGGGTAAAGTGTCTTGCCCAAGGACACAACGGCAGTGACTAGGTTGGCAGAAGCGGGAATTGAACCTGCAACCCTCAAGTTGCTGGCACGGCCACTTTACCAACCGAGCTAAACCGCCCCCAAGGATGGCAAGGCACGCAGTGGTAACAGTTTACAAACATTTAAATCCCACAAAAGTGTCAAGAGGTGAACAAAACAGGAAGACAAAACACCCACAATCTGTAACAGTAATAAATAAAGACAATATTAGTATTGTATATTATATATAGTGCGTTTATATTCCAAATATATTTCAAAAAGTTGCATGCCTTCGGCTGCCGCCCAGCTCACAATGCACCCGACCTCTATGGCCCCTCCTATGAGTGGTGAGCCCATTGGAGGGATGACCCACGTTGGCTCTTCGGCTGTGCCCGGAAAAGGGTGGAGTGCCATCTCCGGGTTGGGGAGGAGACCCTGCCCCAAGTGGAGGAGTTCAAGTACCTAGGAGTCTTGTTCACGAGTGAGGGAAGAGTGGATGGTGAGATCGACAGGCGGATCGGTGCGGCGTCTTCAGTAATGCGGACGTTGTACCGATCCGTTGTGGTGAAGAAGGAGCTGAGCCGGAAGGCAAAGCTCTCAATTTACCGGTCGATCTACGTTCCCATCCTCACCTATGGTCATGAGCTTTGGGTCATGACCGAAAGGATAAGATCACGGGTACAAGCGGCCCAAATGAGTTTGGGTCTCTCCCTTAGAGATAGGGTGAGAAGCTCTGCCATCCGGGAGGAACTCAAAGTAAAGCCGCTGCTCCTCCACATGGAGAGGAGCCAGATGAGGTGGTTCGGGCATCTGGTCAGGATGCCACCCGAACACCTCCCTAGGGAGGTGTTTAGGGCACGTCCAACCGGTAGGAGGCCACGGGAAAGACCCAGGACACGTTGGGAAGACTATGTCTCCCGGCTGGCCTGGGAACGCCTCGGGATCCCCCGGGAAGAGCTAGACGAAGTGGCTGGGGAGAGGGAAGTCTGGGTTTCCCTGCTTAGGCTGCTGCCCCCGCGACCCGACCTCGGCTAAGCGGAAGATGATGGATGGATGGATGGAAAGTTGCATGCGTTAAATAGGCCTATGTATTATTAATCAAAAAGCAAATTAAAAATAATCAAAATATAAATCATCCATTATATCAAAATACATATATTCACAATCAAAAGGTCAAACATCAAATATATCAAAGTAAAGAATTAAATGACAAAACAGATTTAGCAAAATAAATTAGCAATCAACAAAACTCATTGAACCGGTTACATCACAACATGATCTGATCAGCAAAATAATCACCTCAGTAGTTGTTTTAATGTATGAAGACCGAAACTCTAGGTCAGGACAGAGAACCTCCTCTGGCAGTGACAGCAGACTGCAGAAAAATAGCATTTTCCCCACATAAAAAGCCCACTAGCTGGGACCAATTTGACGGGGGAAATTAAGAAATCAGTTATTTTGTAATTTCCACCATAAGTAAACAATCACATGTCTAAAAAATATTCACATTGTACTTTTGTATTTGTAAAGCACTCATTTTTGTCCACAGTGTATTCAGGCTTAGAAAACACAACTTTCAAATGTCCAGAGTCCCTCAGCAACACCCAGTTACTGACAATCATGGTTTGGCCCAAATGAGGCCTAATTAGTCCAAGCAGGTGTGCTCACCTACATAAAGGCCTCGGCCCCTTCCTGACTCTTTTAGCCACACCTTCAGAGCCATGGTGAGTGACAGCTTGCAACTTGTTTGTGGAGCATGCTGTTTGTTGAGCTTCTTAACAAATGTGCACGGTTTGACAGGAAGCTAAAGGTCAAACAATGACAGTATGGGGTCAAACTGTCACACAAGTGTAGATCCACCCATGGCGTTTGTTTACGTTTTGACGCCGGTGAGCTACGGTGTGTAGTGAAGCATGTTTAGCGATTCTTCGTCCCACAGGGATGATACTTGTAAGAAACTCACTTCATTTGTTGCCATGGAGGCGAGGATTAGTGATTTAGAACTAGATAAAACCCTGCAGACTGCGGCTGATTCCTAGAGCTCAAAAAAAGTCTGCGGGCTATAGAGCGTTTTCCGTTCGGGCTCCAGTACTCTGGAATGCCCTCCCGGTAACAGTTCGAGATGCTACCTCAGTAGAAGCATTTAAGTCTCATCTTAAAACTCATCTGTATACTCTAGCCTTTAAATAGACCTCCTTTTTAGACCAGTTGATCTGCCGCTTCTTTTCTTTCTCCTATGTCCCCCCCTCCATCAGTGTGTGAATGTGTGTGTGAATGGGTAAATGTGGAAGTAGTGTCAAAGCGCTTTGAGTACCTTGAAGGTAGAAAAGCGCTATACAAGTACAACCCATTTAAGCTTGTGGCATTGCATTCAAAAACTTGACGCTGTCAAAGGTGCATCAACAAAGTATTGAGCAAAGGCTGTGAATACTTATGCATATGTGATTTTTACTTTTTTATTTTCAAATAATTTGCTAATTTAAAAAAACAAAACACAAACTTTTCACATTGTCATTATGGGGTATTGTGTGTAGAATTTTGAGGGAGAAATGTGGAACAAGTGAAGCACTGATCAACACCCCATCAAAATGTGTTTATCTTCGTCATGGATCGACGGACGGAGGCTTTTTAACATATTTTCTTAGCTGTTGTGATGGAGTTACCGTGAAATAAATTACTCTTAAAATACACTTTATGTGTGTTCATTGTTTTATACTCAGGACCTGATCTACTAAGTGTTTGTGTGTACTGAAACGTAGTCAAACTTGACATTTCAGGCAAAATTGAGTTTGAGCGCTGAGAAGCGTGTCTCTTAAATGTGCAAAATACCGAGTGCAAATCCATTCAGCGTGTGTGTCTTCATGTCTGTGCAGAAAATGTGGTTATCAGATTGCCAACAATGTGAAACAAGAGGAGAGGCAAATATAATCATTTCTGGCTCGCAATTTGATTGATCAAGACTGAAACTGTGTTTGCATTTATTATTAGGAGGTATGTGGAGGGAGAATCATCCGTCTTTGTGCCTTGCATCACATCTTAAATGAAAAATATTATACGTATCAATTCAGAGATGCTCTTTTTTCATTTTACAACTGCTGGATGACTTAAATTAAATAGACCTCCTTTTTAGACCAGTTGATCTGCCGCTTCTTTTCTTTCTCCTATGTCCCCCCCTCCCTTGTGGAGGGGGTCCGGTCCGATGACCATGGATGAAGTACTGACTGTCCAGAGTCGAGACCCAGGATGGACCGCTCGTCGGGACCCAGGATGGACCGCTCGCCTGTATCGGTTGGGGACATCTCTACGCTGCTGATCCGCTTGAGATGGTTTCCTGTGGACGGGACTCTCACTGCTGTCTTGGAGCCACTATGGATTGAACTTTCACAGTATCATGTTAGACCCGCTCGACATCCATTGCTTTCGGTCCCCTAGAGGGGGGGGGTTGCCCACATCTGAGGTCCTCTCCAAGGTTTCTCATAGTCAGCATTGTCACTGGCGTCCCACTGGATGTGAATTCTCCCTGCCCACTGGGTGTGAGTTTTCCTTGCCCTTTTGTGGGTTCTTCCGAGGATGTTGTAGTCGTAATGATTTGTGCAGTCCTTTGAGACATTTGTGATTTGGGGCTATATATATATAAACATTGATTGATTGATTGATTGATAGCCGTCAGCTAGCTAGCCATGTCTCAAAGCACCTCTTCCAGTGGGCGTTTCAGTGTTGTAACTTCACTTTTATCGTTAGTTTTTAAGCCAAAATATGTCCGTTCTCCCTTTTCTGTCTACACACCTTGTCTGTTTGTGTCTTGGTCCGTAGTCTGGATCATGTTTTGTTTAGTTATGTTCTGTTAGCTTCACGGTGGCAGAGGGGTTAGTGCGTCTGCCTCACAATACAAAGGTCCTGCAGTCCTGGGTTCAAATCCAGGCTCGGGATCTTTCTGTGTGGAGTTTGCATGTTCTCCCCGTGAATGCGTGGGTTCCCTCCGGGTACTCCGGCTTCCTCCCACTTCCAAAGACATGCACCTGGGGATAGGCCCCTCCCACCTCCAAAGACATGCACCTGGAGATAGGCCCCTCCCACTTCCAAAGACATGCACCTGGGGATAGGTTGATTGGCAACACTAAATGGTCCCTAGTGTGTGAATGTTGTCTGTCTATCTGTGTTGGCCCTGCGATGAGGTGGCGACTTGTCCAGGGTGTACCCCGCCTTCCGCCCGATTGTAGCTGAGATAGGCGCCAGCGCCCCCCGCGACCCCGAAAGGGAATAAGCGGTAGAAGATGGATGGATGGATGGATGTTCTGTTAGTGTTGGACTCCCTTAGTTCCTGTTTTGTTCACCTCTGGGTTTGTTTTGGTTTCTATGGGTACTAATTGAGTTCACCTGCCTCTGGTTAGTGGTCGGCACGCTCCCCTGCTGTCGAGCACTGATCAGAGGGCTTTTTATTCACGTTTCTCGGTATACTCAGTCTGGCTTCATTGTTTGCTATGAATGCTATGATGCTCGACATCCATTGCTTTCGGTCCCCTAGAGCGGGGGGGGTTGCCCACATCTGAGGTCCTCTCCAAGGTTTCTCATAGTCAGCATTGTCACTGGCGTCCCACTGGATGTGAATTCTCCCTGCCCACTGGGTGTGAGTTTTCCTTGCCCTTTTGTGGGTTCTTCCGAGGATGTTGTAGTCGTAATGATTTGTGCAGTCCTTTGAGACATTTGTGATTTGGGGCTATATAAATAAACATTGATTGATTGATTGATATTCAACATGTTACCTTGGTATTTCTTCTTTCCCAGTTTATGATTCCTGTGCTAGTTGGCTACCTTAACTTCCCGTGTGATCGGCACGTTTTTCTTTTGTTTGTTTTCTGTTTTTGGTACGATTAATGTAAATAAATCATCTCTTACCTGCACGTCTTGTCTGGAGTGCTCCGTCTGCATCCTGGGAGAACAAACCCAGCAGTAAGCTCTGCGACCCACACTGTGTACTCCGTGATTGTGCGCTGCCGAATATGTTCCTCTGCTCCTAAAACCAGCAATGTCACAAAGTGACGAGGACGCGCCATCATGAACGTTAAAAAAAAAAAGGGGGGGGGGGGGGGTGGGGGTACTTTTTAGAGGCGCTATTGTACCATGAATTGATTAACGTGGACCCCGACTTAAACAAGTTGAAAAACTTATTCGGGTGTTACCATTTAGTGGTCAATTGTACGGAATATGTACTGTACTGTGCAATCTACTAATAAAAATATCAATCAATCAACCGAATATGGTTCATTAGTATCGTGGTACTATACTAGTAGCGGTATACCGTACAACCAAATTAGGACATGGCGATTGATTGTATGAAATACTTCTGATGGATCCACAAATACTGCAGCTGCACACTCCATCCGTCCATCCATTTCCTACCGCTTGTCCCTTTTTTGGGGGTCGCGAGGGGTGCATTTGGGCGGTAGGTGGGGTACACCCTGCACTGTTTTCCATTTAATTGTATTGTTTTGTGCATTCTTAAATACATTGTGGGAGCTTTACTAATGCTAGTTAGCACCTGGTGTGTACAAAAGTATTTTTTATGATGTTGCTCAGCTTTTTTTATGTTCATAATTATTTACTCCACACCATTATTTGGGTTTGATCACCAGTAGCATGAATGTGGAAGTGTCTGGCAGTTTTTACCTTTATTAGGGGTCAATACTGGATTTTATATAACCATGTAAAACAAGTTACCGTGGCAACGGTCACACATGCTGGCGGTAAAGGCTTTATTTTTTTTCTCCTTCGAGAATAAACAGTTATAAAAGGGATAAAAAACAGTAAAGGAATCTGATAATTGGTATAGGAGTTATGGGAGCTACACTCCAACATTGTCATAATTCTGAATAAACTTTAATGCGCTGGACTTCAAGAGAAGCACAGATAGAGTGAAAAATGTAGACTGGAAAGATAAAGAAGAAAGAGGAATTAATCAGAGGACGTGTCTGGGTTGCAAGCTGCAGCCCAAAGTAAATGTCATCTGGCCTGGTGGGGGAGGCCATTTGTGTAACGAGAGGGTGCTTGGTGACAGGCTAGCCAGCAAACCAACACAAAGACAAAATGTGCAAATGCGCAAATATTCTTTTAAATGTTTGTTTAAGTGAGCTGACATGTTTCAACTGCTGGACGGCATTATAAGAAGATTGGATGCAAAGTAGAGATGTCCGATAATGGCTTTTTTGGCTGATATCAGATATTGAACGACTGTTAATTACCGACTCCGATACCAACCGGGAGTGCTCAGAGAGTATGGGGTATCGGACTGTCTTATTGTGGCGGTCCGCTCCCTGTATGATCAGTGCCAGAACTTGGTCCGCATTGCCGGCAGTAAGTCGAACACATTTCCAGTGAGGGTTGGACTCCGCCAAGGCTGTCCTTTGTCACCCATTCTGTTCATAACTTTTATGGACAGAATTTCTAGGCGCAGTCAAGGCGTTGAGGGGTTCCGGTTTGGTGACCGCAGGATTAGGTCTCTGCTTTTTGCAGATGATGTGGTCCTGATGGCTTCATCTGACCGGGATCTTCAGCTCTCGCTGGATCGGTTCGCAGCCGAGTGTGAAGCGACCGGAATGAGAATCAGCACCTCCAAGTCCGAGTCCATGGTTCTCGCCCGTAAAAGGGTGGAATGCCATCTCCGGGTTGGGGAGGAGACCCTGCCCCAAGTGGAGGAGTTCAAGTACCTAGGAGTCTTGTTCACGAGTGCGGGAAGAGTGGATCTTGAGATCGACAGGCGGATCGGTGCGGCGTCTTCAGTAATGCGGACGTTGTACCGATCCGTTGTGGTGAAGAAGGAGCTGAGCCGGAAGGCAAAGCTCTCAATTTACCGGTCGATCTACGTTCCCATCCTCACCTATGGTCATGAGCTTTGGGTCATGACCGAAAGGATAAGATCACGGGTAAAAGCGGCCCAAATGAGTTTGGGTCTCTCCCTTAGAGATAGGGTGAGAAGCTCTGCCACCTGAGAGGAACTCAAAGTAAAGCCGCTGCTCCTCCACATGGAGAGGAGCCAGATGAGGTGGTTCGGGCATCTGGTCAGGATGCCACCCGAACGCCTCCCTAGGGAGGTGTTTAGGGCACGTCCAACCGGTAGGAGGCCACGGGACACGTTGGGAAGACTATGTCTCCCGGCTGGCCTGGGAACGCCTCGGGATCCCCCGGGAAGAGCTAGACGAAGTGGCTGGGGAAAGGGAAGTCTGGGTTTCCCTGCTTAGGTTGTTGCCCCCGCGACCCGACCTCGGATAAGCGGAAGAAGATGGATGGATGGATGGACGATACCAACCGATACCGTGTATACAGTCGTGGAATTAACACATTATTATGGCTTATTTTGTTGTGATGCCCCCCGCTGGATGCATTAAACAATGTAACAAGGTTTTCCCAAATAAATCAACTCAAATTATGGAAAAACAATACCAACATGGCATTGCTATATTTATTATTGAAGTCACAAAGTACATTATTTTTTTTTAACATGCCTAAAAAAAGCAGTTTGGAATTTGGGATATGCTCTCCGTGAGAGAGCATGAGGAGGTTGAGGTGGGCGTGGTTTTGGGTAGGGTGTAGCGGGGGGTGTATATTGTAGCATCCCGGAAGAGTTAGTGCTGCAAGGGGGGCTGGGTATTTCTTCTGTTGTGTTTATGTTGTGTTACAGTGTGGATGTTCTCCCGAAATGTGTTTGTCATTCTTGTTTGGTGTGGGTTCAAAGTGTGGCGCATATTTGTAAATAAATAAATGTGTTGTACTTATATATCCTCGCTCAAATTAATGGGGAAATTGTGGCTTTCTCGGTCCAAATAGCTCTTGTTGCTGGAAGCTATGATTATAAACAATGTTCAGATGTGAGGAGCTCCACAACCCGTGACGTCATGCGCACATCGTCTGCTACTTCCGGTACAGGCAAGGCTTTTTTATTAGCGACCAAAAGTTGCCAACTTTATCATGGAGGTTCTCTACTAAATCCTTTCAGCAAAAATATGGCAATATGGGGAAATGATGAAGTATGACACATAGAATGGAGCTGCTATACCCCTTTAAATAAGAACATCTCATTTCAGTAGGCCTTTAATCACACAACAAAACATACACTCACTTATTATTAAATTATCATTTTATAATAATATTATTATTATTAAATAATAGTCAAATTGTAAATATTATAATAATAATAATAGTCAAAGAGTAAATATAATAATAATAATAGTCAAAGAGTAAATATAATAATAATAGTCAGAGTAAATACAATAATAATAATAATAGTCAAAGAGTAAATAGAATAATAATAATAGTCAAAGAGTAAATACAATAATAATAACAGTGTTAAAGTTGTTTATACGGCCACCTTCAGTGGGACATGTATGGCTGTTGACCAAGTATGCTTGCATTGACAAGCTGTAGATATTATGTGATTGGGCCGGCACTTAAGGTTTATTGGTGTTCTGTACTTCTCCCTACGTCCGTGCACCACTCCGTACAGCGGCGTTTAAAAAGTCGTAAATTGTACGTTTTTAAACCGATACCGATAATTCCCGATATTACATTTTAAAGCATTTATCGGCCGATAATATCTGCAGTCCTATGTTATCGGACATCTCTAATCCAAAGTGGTGTGCTTGATTAAAAAATGGAAACACTCAATTTGCAGGAAACAGACACAGTGTATTTTCATTTTAAAGACAGCCTGCAGTTTTTAACAATCCAATCCTGAAGATTAAAAAAATGAAACACAAGGAAATGTCATGAGGCAAACTGTTTTTTGTATTCATATCAGTCATCTTTTTGGCAACAGAGTGAAGTGCTTGTGTTTATGTGAGAGTGTGCAGGCCAGAGGATTAGACCGTCTGGAGACGGCTCCATTTGAACGCAGAAAATCACAAAATCCTCGCAGGATATTTTCAGTAAGGTTTGTCTGCAGCCTGTTCAAAAGACAGCAGCAATCATGTCGGGACATACCTGCTGCTGCTGGGGTTGTGGGGGCCTGACGTAGGACAGGCAAAGTCTTCGTCCGAAAAAGGCTCATTTCACCGGGGACAGGATTGTGTCTCTTCTTTCATCCCCGGAAAAAAACGATTTTGTGCAGATTCGGGGATTTTCTCTATGATGCAAAATGTTGGCAAGACTTCCGCAGTGCCCACAGAGGACATCTCTGGGGATGAATGGAGCTCATTGATATGCAAAATGAGTTTATACAGAAGACACACATTGGCCTCAACATTAGGTACACCTGCATGTCAGAAGAATAGCAGGTTTGACAATTTGATTGACACCGTGAGAGGGGTATTAACTGGGGAAGTCTCAATACAACATGGTATGCACATTGGTGACTCGAGGATTGACCGGATATTGATCTGATACATTCGGGCTCCAGTACTCTGCTACCTCAGTAGAAGCATTTAAGTCTCACCTTAAAACTCATCTGTATACTCTAGCCTTTAAATAGACCTCCTTTTTAGACCAGTTGATCTGCCGCTTCTTTTCTTTCTCCTATGTCCCCCCCCTCCCTTGTGGAGGGGGTCCGGTCCGATGACCATGGATGAAGTACTGGCTGTCCAGAGTCGAGACCCAGGATGGACCGCTCGCCTGTATCGGTTGGGGACATCTCTACGCTGCTGATCCGCTTGGGATGGTTTCCTGTGGACGGGACTCTCGCTGCTGTCTTGGATCCGCTTGAACTGAACTCTCGCGGCTGTGTTGGAGCCACTATGGATTGAACTTTCACAGTATCATGTTAGACCCCCTCGACATCCATTGCTTTCGGTCCCCTAGAGAGGGGGGGTTGCCCACATCTGAGGTCCTCTCCAAGGTTTCTCATAGTCAGCATTGTCACTGGCGTCCCACTGGATGTGAATTCTCCCTGCCCACTGGGTGTGAGTTTTCCTTGCCCTTTTGTGGGTTCTTCCGAGGATGTTGTAGTCGTAATGATTTGTGCAGTCCTTTGAGACATTTGTGATTTGGGGCTATATAAATAAACATTGATTGATTGATTGATTGATCTGATACGATATCCGCACAAATCATAGTACATACTTTTATTACTGTCTTATGGAATGTTAGAAAAAAACTGATCACGTAAATATGAAAAATATTACCCTATCCTTTACAATCTGTGTGGAATCGATTTATGCAATCTTAAATTTGTCATGACGAGGGGATTACGCATCTTACTGAGGGGGTTGTTCTCCCGGGATGCAAACAGACTATTTTGGACCAGGTGTGTAGGTAGGAACATATTTATTAGGGCTGCGAATCTTTGTTTGTCCCACGATTCGATTCAGTATCAACTCTTGGGGTCGTGATTCAAATATATATCGATTTTTTTTCGATTCAACGCGATTCTTGATTCAAAAACGATATTTTTCCGATTCAAAACGATTCTGTATTCATTCAATACATAGGATTTTAGCAGGATCCACCCCATGCTAGCAAAGTAGTAGATTTTTATTTTAAAAAGCTTTTAAAGAACAATGTTTTATCAACTGATTGCAATAATGTAAATTTGTTTTAACTATAAAACGAACCAAAAATATGACTTATTTTATCTTTGTGAAAACATTGGACACAGTGTGTTGTCCAGCTTATGAGATGCCATGCAAGTGTAAGCCACTGTGACACTATTGTTCTTTTTTTAATTTTTATAAATGTCTAATGATAATGTCAATGAGGGATTTTTAATCACTGCTATGCTGAAATTATAACTAATATTGATACTGTTGTTGATAATATTCGTTTTTGTTTCACTACTTTTGTTTTGTTCTGTGTCGTGTTTGTGTCTCCTCTCAATTGCTGTGTTTATTGCAGTTCTGAGTGTTGCTGGGTCAGGTTTGGTTTTGGAATTGGATTGCATTGTTATGGTATTGCTGTGTAGTGGGTTTTTTTTAATAGATTCTTTTAAAAATGAGAATCGATTCTGAATCGCACAACGTGAGAATCGCGACTCGTATTCGAATCGTTTTTTTCCCACACTCCTAATATTTATTAAACTAGACACAAAGATAAATTTAAAAATAAATAACACTTAGACAGAACTATGGACAAGAAACAAAAACTCACTAACTGTGGCATGAATAAACAAAACTTACTTGGCAGAGCTCGAAGCGAACAATCGAATAAAAAAACAATCTGTGTCATAGAACGAGCATGAAACAATCAGTACAGAGCATGGAAATGAGCAATTTCGCCAGGACGACTAACTGGCAAAACAGGCTCTAATAACAGTCTCTGATTAGAGCAGGTGTGTGATCCAAACACATGAGGCAGGTGGAACTATTGAGTCATCATGGGAACTAGAACAAACAAGAGTGTCCAAAAACAGGAACTAATGGAGTCCGAAGCTAACAGAACATAACTAAACAAATCATGATCTCTAGACCACAGATCATGACAAAGTGGAAGTGGAGTGGTATTTATATTTTTGTGGAGTGGTATTTATATTTTTGTGGAGTGGTATTTATATTTTTTGGGCAACCCCTGATTGTCACAATAATTACTGGATACTTTTTAATATACCTTGGAGACTTTGTATATGTACGTAATTGTGCAACTATACTAATTTGATACGTATATATTGACAAAGCTCATGTTTTACACTGCATTGTCGGTTAATTAATGACACTTTTCACATATGTCTAGCTAGTGTGCTATGGTGTGCTTAGCTGTTGTGTAGCTGCGAGCGTCTTGCAGCCTATAGCCATGTTTTTTGGGGGGTTTTTTTGTAAATAACTACACAAAAATACCAGAAAAGACCAACCTTGTGTGGTCACTGGAGGACATTTAGATGTTTCCTGGCAGTCATGCATTGCACAAGTAAATATCAGATATCTTTCTGTTTATTTTTCCATTTAGTATCCTTGATGAACAGAGTAGACAACTGCTGTTTATATTAAGTCACATTACAGAGTCTCAATCAATTGTTGGCTGTGTTGCCAGCTTGAAACAATCCATTTTATTTGTGTTTCACAAATAAAACTGATGAGATTCGAACTATGTTGCCAATGTTCCAACTGAAATAGGAGAACCCGAAGCATTTACTGCAAATATTTGTCTAAAAAGGGTTGTTTGCAAGTTTTACCTTACCTGACTTACTCATGTTAGACCCGTTCGACATCCATTGCTTTCCACTCCCCTGGGGGGGAGTGAGGGAGGGGCCGGGGGTTGCCCACATATGCGGTCCTCTCCAAGGTTTCTCATAATCATCATTGTCACCGACGTCCCACTGGGTGTGAGTTTTCCTTGCCCTTATGTGGGCCTACCGAGGATGTCGTAGTGGTTTGTGCAGCCCTTTGAGACACTAGTGATTTAGGGCTATATAAATAATCATTGATTGATTGATTGATACAAGCCAATGTAACTCAAAACTGTTTTTTTTTTTTGGCAAAAGCAGACCGATATCGGTATCCATGTTGCGATCCGCTGCTCGGATCTGTACATATTCTGGTTTATTGTTCCATTTTAGTATCACCCTGTTGTTTAACGTCTTTATTTCCTGTTTAGTCTGTCACCGTGGTAGCTCATTAGTTCACCTGCCCCTTATCTACGCACACCTCTTTTCTTCTAATCACCTCCCTTATTTAAACCTGCCCCTTTTCGTTTTTCACTCTGGGAACCTAATTTGCCTACGTGCAACCGTGACGACTCTCATCATTCTACTGTATTTTTTTTCTCGCTAGCTCTCATGCTATGCCACTTGTTTATTCCACTTTTCATACTGATGATTGGTTTTCTCGTTTGTGCTCTCAAGCCAAGTTTTAGTTTCCTAGTGTTTTATCCTAGCTTTCACGCTAGCGTTTTTTGTGTGCCTTCTCTTTACACCAGTGTTTGGTTCCTAGCCTTTTTATTTTTTCATAAATCCATTTATAACTTACCTTGTTGTGTTCATCGCTTCGACGCATCCCTGGAAGAACCGATCCGGCATTACAATGCCACACAAGCGTCACAATCCAATTAGAATCGGAACACCCTTGGTATTATCTGCTCACGCTGGTGCCGTACCATGCGTGTGCTACAGCGATGATGCATCCTGTCTATCACATGCACAGTCAGGGCATTCTTTTGTTTTCATCTGTATACTCTAGCCTTTAAATAGACCTCCTTTTTAGACCAGTTGATCTGCCGCTTCTTTTCTTTCTCCTATGTCCCCCCCTCCCTTGTGGAGGGGGTCCGGTCCGATGACCATGGATGAAGTACTGGCTGTCCAGAGTCGAGACCCAGGATGGACCGCTCGTCGGGACCCAGGATGGACCGCTCGCCTGTATCGGTTGGGGACATCTCTACGCTGCTGATCCGCCTCCGCTTGAGATGGTTTCCTGTGGACGGGACTCTCGCTGCTGTCTTGGATCCGCTTGAACTGAACTCTCGCGGCTGTGTTGGAGCCACTATGGATTGAACTTTCACAGTATCATGTTGGACCCGCTCCACATCCATTGCTTTCGGTCCCCTAGAGGGGGGGGGTTGCCCACATCTGAGGTCCTCTCCAAGGTTTCTCATAGTCAGCATTGTCACTGGCGTCCCACTGGGTGTGAATTCTCCCTGCCCACTGGGTGTGAGTTTTCCTTGCCCTTTTGTGGGTTCTTCCGAGGATGTTGTAGTCGTAATGGTTTGTGCAGTCCTTTGAGACATTTGTGATTTGGGGCTATATAAATAAACATTGATTGATAAACATTGATTGATTCTTCTGGGCAAGTGGACGCCGACACGCGGCTGGTAGAGATGCGCGGATAGGCAATTATATCGTCCGCAACCGCATCACCAAAGTCGTCATCCACCCGCCGGGTCCGGTCCGATCCGGTGGCCATGTACTGCTTGCCTGTGTATCGGCTGGGGACATCTCTGTGCTGCTGATCCGCCTCCGCTTGGGATGGTTTCCTGCTAGCTCCGCTGTGAACGGGACTCTCGCTGCTGTGTTAGGTAGTGTTGGATCCGCTTTGGACTGGACTCTCGCGACTGTGTTGGATCCAATATGGATTTAACTTTCACAGTATCATTTTAGACCCGCTCGACATCCATTGCTTTCGTGGATCCGCTTTGGACTGGACTCTCGCGACTGTGTTGGATCCATTATGGATTGAACTTTCACAGTATCATGTTAGACCCGCTCGACATACATTGCTTTTGTCCTCTCCAAGGTTCTCATAGTCATCATTGTCACCGACGTCCCACTGGGTGTGAGTTTTCCTTGCCCTTATGTGGGCCTACCGAGGATGTCGTAGTGGTTTGTGCAGCCCTTTGAGACACTAGTGATTTAGGGCTATATAAGTAAACATTGATTGATTGATTGATTAATGTTGTGTGCGGCTTCCGCAATTGCACGTACAGGATTGAAAGGCATACTGGGTGGGGTCCGGTCCGATCCGGTGGCCATGTACTGCTTGCCTGTGTATCGGCTGGGGACATCTCTGCGCTGCTGATCCGCCTCCGCTTGGGATGGTTTCCTGCTGGCTCCGCTGTGAACGGGACTCTCGCTGCTGTGTTGGATCCGCTTTGGACTGGACTCTCACGACTGTGTTGGATCCATTATGGATTGAACTTTCACAGTATCATGTTAGACCCGCTCGACATCCATTGCTTTCCTCCTCTCCAAGGTTCTCATAGTCATCATTGTCACCGACGTCCCACTGGGTGTGAGTTTTCCTTGCCCTTATGTGGGCCTACCGAGGATGTGGTAGTGGTTTGTGCAGCCCTTTGAGACACTAGTGATTTAGGGCTATATAAGTAAACATTGATTGATTGATTGATTAATGTTGTGTGCGGCTTCCGCAATTGCACGTACAGGATTGAAAGGCATACTGGAGGGGGTCCGGTCCGATCCGGTGGCCATGTACTGCTTGCCTGTGTATCGGTTGGGGACATCTATGCGCTGCTGATCCGCCTCCGCTTGGGATGGTTTCCTGCTAGCTCCGCTGTGAACAGGACTCTCGCTGCTGTGTTGGATCCGCTTTGGACTGGACTCTCGCGACTGTGTTGGATCCAATATGGATTGAACTTTCACAGTATCATGTTAGACCCGCTCGACATCCATTGCTTTCCTCCTCTCCAAGGTTCTCATAGTCATCATTGTCACCGACGTCCCACTGGGTGTGAGTTTTCCTTGCCCTTATGTGGGCCTACCGAGGATGTGGTAGTGGTTTGTGCAGCCCTTTGAGACACTAGTGATTTAGGGCTATATAAGTAAACATTGATTGATTGATTGATTAATGTTGTGTGCGGCTTCCGCAATTGCACGTACAGGATTGAAAGGCATACTGGAGGGGGTCCGGTCCGATCCGGTGGCCATGTACTGCTTGCCTGTGTATCGGTTGGGGACATCTATGCGCTGCTGATCCGCCTCCGCTTGGGATGGTTTCCTGCTAGCTCCGCTGTGAACAGGACTCTCGCTGCTGTGTTGGATCCGCTTTGGACTGGACTCTCGCGACTGTGTTGGATCCAATATGGATTGAACTTTCACAGTATCATGTTAGACCCGCTCGACATCCATTGCTTTCCTCCTCTCCAAGGTTCTCATAGTCATCATTGTCACCGACGTCCCACTGGGTGTGAGTTTTCCTTGCCCTTATGTGGGCCTACCGAGGATGTCGTGGTGGTTTGTGCAGCCCTTTGAGACACTAGTGATTTAGGGCTATATAAGTAAACATTGATTGATTGATATTAACTTATTGTTTGAAAGGGACCCATAATGTTTTTTGTCTTTTCTGACTTATAAATGTTACATTCCTCTTTCTTATACGCTGTAAAGTTGGACAGTTGTGTTAAACAAAGCCAAGGCGTCAAATCGTAAAGTTCACGTCACAATTAGGAAAGTGTTGCTTGCAGCACGACACCCAAGATGCAGAGAACAGCAGGCAGGTAAAGATGTTGTATAATATACGATAAAAAAAACATAAATTAGTGCAGCTGGGAAGTGCACCGGAGGCTATACAGGGACAAAGCGCACTAAACAGAACACAGGCAATGATCCGGGTCTGTTCAAAGGGACAGGGTTGGATTATGTAGGAACACCTCTGATTGGCAATCAGAAACCTGTGTAGCCCGGCTGCCAATCAGGGACAGGTGTGGAACCAGCGCTCGGTGGCAGACACGGCAAGCACACAGGAAAGTCGAAACTAAAAATGAGACCACTGAACAGGAAACAACAAATCACTGGAACACAAGACAAAAGTCCAAAGCTTTCATGACAGTTCATGCATTTGGGCGCGAGCTTGCACGAAGTTTGGGTTACTTCCGAACGCTTTATTTTACGGTATGGTGGACGTACTTTTGTGTAAATTTCGAGTACACGTTGTCGGCCAGCAGAGGTGGCTAGTAACGCGCTACATTTACTCCGTTACATCTACTTGAGTAACTTTTGGGATAAATTGTACTTCTAAGAGTAGTTTTTATGCAACATACTTTTACTTTTACTTGAGTATATTTATAGAGAAGAAACGCTACTTTTACTCCGTTCCATTTATCTGCAATCAGGTCGCTACTCGCTACTTTTTTTTATCGATCTGTTAATGCACGTTTTGTTTGTTTTGATTTTGTCAGACACGAATTCAAAGTAGGAACTACGCATGCCTGCTTTTCACCAATCACATGCAGTCACTGGTGACGTTGGACCAATCAAACAGAGCCAGGCGGTCACATGACCGTCACACGTAGAACCCGACATGTTGAAAAACTTATTGGGGTGTTACCTTTTAGTGGTCAACTGTACGGAATATGTACTGTACTGTGCAATCTACTAATAAAAGTTTCAATCTATCAATGAATCAATCAAAAGTGTAAACGAAAAAAGACACTTTTTATTTCAACCGTACTTCCCGTCAAAAGCCTAAAAACTGATCGCACGGTTCCTGTCTTCACAATAAAAGCGCCGCTCCATCGCGCCTGCGCTAACAAAATAAGAGTCTCCGAAAGCCAGCGCAAACAAGCTAGCAAGCTACGGAGTTTGCCGCCAATGTATTTCTTGTAAAGTGTATAAAAACGAATATGGAAGCTGGACAAATAAGATGCCAAAAACCAACGACTTTCATGTGGTATTAGACAGAAAAGACAAACTTTTTTTCTCCTCCATTTGAAAACCGGGACGTTATCAGCACTATACTGTCTGATTCCAATCAATGCAAGTCATCAGAATCAGGTAATACACCAACTTATATTCTTGTCTTCATTAAAGATAGGAATCTATATGTTAAACATGCATGTATATTTATTAAAACACCTTTAACATGTCAACAAAAACGGCAAAATAAATAAATATAAATTATATACTGTATATATAAAGGTATGTGTATATATGATATGTGTGTGTATGTATATATGAGGTAGATCACCTCGACTTGGTCATTTATTAAGTAATTGATAAACGTTGAAAAGCTTATTGGGGTGTTACCATTTAGTGGTCAATTGTACGGAATATGTACTGTACTGTGCAATCTACTAATAAAAGTTTCAATCTATCAACCAATCAATCAAAAGTGTAAAGGAAAAAAGACACTTTTTATTTCAACCGTACTTCCCGTCAAAAGCCTAAAGACTGATCGCACGGTTCCTGTCTTCACAATAAAAGCGCCGCTCCATCGCGCCTGCGCTAACAAAATAAGAGTCTCCAAAAGCCAGCGCAAACAAGCTAGCAAGCTACGGAGTTTGCCGCCAATGTATTTCTTGTAAAGTGTATAAAAACGAATATGGAAGCTGGACAAATAAGATGCCAAAAACCAACGACTTTCATGTGGTATTTGACAGAAAAGAGGAACTTTTTTTCTCCTCCATTTGAAAACCGGGACGTTATCAGCACTATACTGTCTGATTCCAATCAATGCAAGTCATCAGAATCAGGTAATACACCAACTTATATTCTTGTCTTCATTAAAGATAGGAATCTATATGTTAAACATGCATGTATATTCATTAAGACACCTTTAACATGTGAACAAAAACGGCAAAATAAATAACTTTAAATTATATACTGTATATATATATATATATATGATATGTGTGTATATGTATATATGAGGTAGATCACCTCGACTTGGTCATTTATTAAGTAATTGATAAACGTTGAAAAACTTATTGGGGTGTTACCATTTAGTGGTCAATTGTACGGAATATGTACTGTACTGTGCAATCTAATAATACAAGTTTCAATCAATCAATCAATCAATCAATGCCTACTGAGCCTATGGTGCTGTAAAGTTATTGTGGCCCAATTCGCCTTAATTTTTATTTTATTTTAATATTATTTAATATATAATATTGTTTTAGTTGCTTAAGAGATTATCCTGGCTCTGAATTTGCTCATTGCTATTTTTATGTTTTTGTGCATTACTTGTTGCCGTAATCATTAAACAAACAGGTTACTCATCAGTTACTCAGTACTTGAGTAGTTTTTTCACAACATACTTTTTACTTTTACTCAAGTAAATATTTGGGTGACTACTCCTTACTTTTACTTGAGTAATAAATCTCTAAAGTAACAGTACTCTTACTTGAGTACAATTTCTGGCTACTCTACCCACCTCTGTCGGCCAGCCCCCTCCCCCTGTGAGACTGTCGTTTCATGCCTTCCCCCCGCCTGCTCTGATGTCTGTAAAATAAATGCTTCTGTGTTTCATCGTCAACAACAATGACTGTTTTGTGGACCAGTAAGTAGAAAGTTGGATTAGCCGCTAAAACTCAGTCGGGCATTTTTACTTGGTCTGAGGAAATACGGGAGAAGGTCAGATAAAGTAATATTTTTTTATCTGATCTTATAACACAGACGTGTAAGATCTGTTTGAAGTATCACACTACTCGTGGTAACCGAGCCTCATTTTCTAATGACTGTTTGAAGTCAAAAACTTGACGGCTAATAAATAAACCACATTTTTAAAAAAGAGTTTATATATTAAAATGTAATCAACATACTGCATATACAAAGATGTGTAGTATTTAAAGAAAGGTTTGCCTCATTTGTGATGTCATAGTCGTACTTGCCAACCCTCCCGGATTTTCCGGGAGACTCCCGAAATTCAGCGCCTCTCCCGAAAATCTCCCAAAATTCAGGCGGAGCTGGAGGCCACGCCCCCTCCAGCTCCATGCGGACCTGAGTGAGGACAGCCTGTTTTCGCGTCCGCTTTCCCACAACATAAACAGCATGTCTACCCAATGACGTTATAACTGTAGAATGATCGAGGGCGAGTTCTTGGTTTCATATGTGGGTTTATTGTTAGGCAGTTTCATTAACGTCCTCCCAGCGTGGAAACAACACACAACAACAGCAGTCACATTTTCGTCTGCCATAAAGCGGTTTGTCTGCCGTAAACAGCAATGTTGTGAAACTCTTAAACAGGAAAATACTGCCATATACTGTACATGCATATGGTTAGAAGAATAGTGACAGAGAATAGAACAAGGATGGACAACACTCTTAAGTCTGTCATGACCTGTAACAACAGATCTGGCTTCACCTTCTGTTTCCTTATTTTCTCTGTTCGTCTCTTTTCCAGCTCTTTTATTTTTGTTCACTTCCTGTCCTGCTCCACCACACCTGTGGCTTTAGGTAGGCTGACCGTATTCTGAAATCCCAAAAAGAGGACTAGGGTGAAAATTTTCCAATGATACTTGAACTTGCTTTATGAATAATATATTTATTTAAATAACACATTTTTTCTCCTCTGTTGACAGCAGTGTTGGCGCTAGGAATTTTCAAAATGGGGTCCCACAGTACATTTTTGGGGTCCCACTTTTTTGTAAGCGTTTTCAAAAAAATATATAAACGTATGCATTATCATGTTAAAAAAAAAAGAAAAAAAATGTGTATACATAAATAAATTTATACAGTTATAAACATTCATTAACTTTGTTCTTTCCTTCATGGATCTAAACGTTACCACTGCTGGTAGTTTTTTCTATGTTTTTAATTAATAAGTTGTAGGTGTATTTATTTCAGTATAAAAGTGTAAAAAGTGTTTTGCTTGGGTGATGAAATGATGACAATGGTGTGCAAGAGCATACATACTTTTTATATTTAACGCTTAAATCTCTGGAGTCTAAATCAACTTCAGATCTATCCCTCATTTCAAAATGTTTTAGTTTTTTTTTTAATGTTGTGTTTTTGTTTGTTTGTTTTCCGCCATTTTTTTGTCAAACAAAACTATGTTTTTAATGGCAAACACACAAAATATGCAAAATCTTCCACCAAAAATATTTTTCAAAGTGGAATATTTGATGTGAAGTAATCAGAACCTTGGATAAGTCAATAATTCATAATAACATTGATTTTGATTCAATATTATGTTCTGAGCAATGACAGTTTGAAAGAAAAAAAACTGCTTTGTTCTATTAGTCAACATTGCAACTTTTTCTAAATTACATTTCACCTTTAAGCTTTTTTATTTAAGTTTTGTTATGTTTTTGTTTATTTTAACAGTATTTTTAGAATGTGCCGTGGGTCTTTAAAACATTAGTTGTGGGCCGAAAATGGCCCCCGGGGCACACTTTTGACACTCCTGCTATTTTTATTTAATTTATTTATTTTTATTTTATTTATTTATTTATTTATTTCGGCAATCTTCACATAAAACAAAGAACAATAACAACAAAAAAACACTCATTTGAGCAATGATTGAGCCGAAAGGGTGTAGGTTGAAGTAACGCCTATTTAAACCTACCCCATCACAACAAGAACAAGGTTCAAAATATATAAAATCTAAAACATGCTTCACTTATATTACTTATTTTTTTTAAATAAAAGTAATATTTATAGATTAAAAAAAAAAATCTTAGAAATCTATTGATTTATCGCGCTCTCTATCTCTGGCCATCCCTCAAGAATGATGATGTGTGCGCACACCTTCACAATTTGTTTAGTTTTTAACCCCTTCTTAACCCTGAACGTACATTGAAAATACACGCAACCCTAACTGAAAATACCGTAAATTTGAGGCATTTAAGAAACTCCACCCGGACAGCCCGGCAAAAGAGGACGAATGGTCAGTCTACTTTAGCTCTTTCTCCCTCACCTGTGTCTGATTGGCAATCTGGTCACACCTGATCCGGGATTCCAAATTGAACTTCTTTATATGTCAGCCCTGCCCTTCAAACAAGGCTGGATCATAGCAATCGTGTGATTGCTAACTGTTTGTCGAGCTTCGCTATGCTTCTTGTGCACGTCCCTGCTGTACTCGTCCTAAGGGTTTTGCAATGAAATACTTTTATTACCTGCACATTGTCTCCTGTCTCTGCAACTTGGGGTCATAACTACCGCAATCATGGGAGGTCGTAACAAGGGGAAATTACACTCTCCTCGGTATCAACAGTAACTCAGGAAGTACATTGTTCACATGTGCCCCGTTATTCCTAAGTCCAGCAAGTAATAGAGGTTATACTGTCAGATCAAGAAATGAAATCCGGAGACCTCGACCCAATCGTCATGAGCCTCAAAGAAAATTACGCTAATAATAGCACTGTTACTTTAATGAGTTTGTTATCATTACTCTCTTAGCATTACAATCCAGGTGCATGCACACACAAATGATGCAGAGCCCGTGTGTTAATAAGTATTCAGTAAGCAAGGGTCATGAATAATCATATGTGGCCATTGCCTGGCAACGTGTGGAGGGATTGTGTCGAATCCTTTTCAAATGTATCGTATTTGTTTTCAATTTGACATTTTTATTTTGGGATATAAAAAAAATGGCATATCAAAATATAGATCCTTGGATGAATGTCCATCCATCCATCCATCCATCCATCTTCTTCAGCTTATCCGAGGTTGGGTCGTGGGGTCAGCAGCCTCAGCAGTGAAGCCCATACTTCCCTCTCCCCAGTAGTTCTCCCTTTTTTTTGTTTTCCATTCGCATAATTCACAACCGCTAGCTTGAACTTTAAGTCAAACTTTCTGTTCTTCTTACCTCTTAAAGTATTTCCGTCCATCAGTTGTGGTGTACCGCTATACATGGGATATTATTAGGAAGATGCGTTTAATTCACAAAATGGGCTCAGACCCCGGGGGGCTATTAGAACATGGGCTGTTATTTGCCCAAGGGCGTTTACTTAGTAATATACGGTGTATATATATATTAGGGGTGGGCAAATTAATGCGTTAATTATGAGTTAACTCATCAATCTATTAACGCCGACAATTATTTTATCGCACATTTGCGTATGTTGATTACATGCTTTTATTTTGTTAACGTCTTTTCTTAACAAGATGGCGTCGCCCGGCGTCGAGGGGCTCTTGGTAAAGATGGAACATTTGGCAAAAATACCGGACAATTCTGCAAATTTCCTGGCTGGCTTACAGCGTGGTCACTCCGGGATCACTTACGACCGCCAGACAATTCTGGATGTGGATAGATCGGGCCGTTTTGGACTGAATGAGGCGTGCTTGCTAGACCGGCTAGCTAGCATGGGAATACTTTGCCGGCTACATCCAGCGGCCTGTGAAGCAGCGGAGTATATGTGTTGTCTGTCTATTTATGAATAATGCAGACCAGGAGTGTTGGCTGAGTTCTTAACGTTTACTTTCAGAGCGTGCATATCACAACATACAAGATGTCGTCATGGCGACACAACCTATACATGCTCCTCACTCCTGTTGCATGCTGGGTAGGGTAGTTATTTTTTTCCCTGGCTCATAACATCACAATATAGTACCATGTATATGATGCCTTCAGTTTATCAAAGCACCAAGCAAACAATCGGAAAATTCCCATCATATCAATTCCTAGATATGGTCATAATTATTTTAAGTGCACTACGCAGAATAAACACAACATTATTAATATTGCTACTACGGATAATTTGATCAAAAATTCCCTAAAACAGCCCACTACCTATAATATAGGTTTTTTAAACATAAGATCCCTGATAAAAAAAAAGTTTCTGCTGTTACCTCAGAAATTGCCTGTTCAGATGTTATGATTGTGGCTCAGAGATTTGTATGTAGATTATATTTATTTTCCATAACAAACAGGATAACTTAAATACCCTGGCAGTGGCAATAAGCTTAAATGTTTGTATTTACATTTTTGGAGTTGATTTTCATCAAATATGCTATTTAACTGCTACTGTTTAACAAGGACTGATTTAAATTGTGTTTGCACAACAAATGTTTTGGCGCTTTTGTTCATGTGGGAGAATATTCCAATAAAGGTGCACTACACACTACTTTTGAATTCATTATTGGGCTTTGTGTATACAATGCAGTTAATCGCGATTAATCAGAGAAATAGTGCGATTAACTTCGATTAAAATTTGTAATCGTTGCCCAGCCCTATATATATATATATACTGTATATATCCACACACACATATAGTACATGATGTATCTATTATTGTCATTATTTCTACAGATTTTAACAAGGGATGTCGAGATATGATGTTTATTTTTGATGGACAATGTATATCTTGTCCCACAAATTATTACCGATAATCAACATTATTGTCAGCATTATTTTACGACCACGTTAAGCACTAAAGTAATCATGGTATATAATAATACTCCGAGTAACGCTTTCAAAAACAGTAAACATCTGTGGGGGCGTGGCTCAGATGCTAGAGAGGCCGTCCACAAACTTGAGGGTTGCGGGCAAAAATCCAGCACTGTCGTTGTGTCCCTGAGCAAGACACTTCTCCCGTCCAAAGGCAAAACCCAGTAACTCAATTTGGGTCAAAACTGAGCTGATAATAATTTTGGAGTTCCTAGGTGATATGCGTTACATTAGCGTATGCGATATTATAATTTTTTCCGTAAGTAAGCTGTTACGCGCATGGCAGGACCTAGCAACTACCACATAACCGCGTAGTTACAACAGAAAAACTTAGTATCTCAAGGGACCAATCGGAGCTTCTTTGTCAGTCGCCTTATTGTCTTTAATGAGACATTTGCAGGAATGGGGGCCGACGGTCAAGCTGATGATGTGATATTATGGCACAGGGGATATGTGGAAGATTGGCCCAGGACGTTGCAAGCACCTTCATTAAATGTATTGTTCTTGATTCTTCCCCTTGCATACTCTTTTGGGCAGATAACTGTGGAGGTCAAAATAAAAACTGGACTCTTGCCCAATTTGCAAATGCAGAATAGGGCCCACCCGAGATTGTGATCAAATATCTGGAGAAAGGGCCCACGTTCATGAGAGCAGATTCAATCCATGGCTCAATCGGCAAGAAAATGAAAGCTCAAGAAAACATCTATACGTTTGTTGACTTCGTAGATCTTTGTAAGACAGCATCAAGATAGATTGGTTTTCCTTTGTTTTCTCAAAATCAGCTAGAAGTGAGTTACTAGGTTTTGCCTTTGGACGGGAGACTTCACCCACAGACTAAATTAGTCGAATTTCTCAAATAGTTTGGCTCTAAATAAGCCTCCTACAACCCACGGAAACACCTTAACCCGACTGTGTTCGGTTTTGGAAAAGTGGGACTAACACACCTGTATTATGCGATTGAAAACCAGATCTCTCGGGGCGGGTTCCTTTTATAAAAGCTTTACTGTTGTGATCCGATATCCGGATCATTCCATATTTATGTTTTGTTCCATTATTCTATGACATTATGTTGTTTGGACTTCCTTATTTACGTTTTTTTCGTCACCATGGTAGCTTATTAGTTCACCTGCCCTTTGCTTTCTACGCACACCTGTTTCTCGTTATCACCTCCCTTATTTAAGCTCGCCCCTTTTCGTCATTCATTGTCGGACTCTAGTTTGCTTTCACGCAACTGTTGATGACTTGTTTTTTCATGCTCTTTCTCGCTAGCTTCCACGCTAAGCTTTATTTTATTCCTAGCCTTCATGCTAGTCGTTTTGTTTTTCCCTTTTCGTGCCTTCGTGCCAAGTATAGTGTTTCTGTTCATATTCCTAGCCTCCATGATAGCGCCATTTGTTTACCTTTCTGTTAGCACCAGTGTTTTTGTTCCTTAGCCTTTTATACTTTGAATAAATACTTTTTATCTTACCTCAAGCTGTGTTTTTGCCCGACGCATCCTCGGAGGAACAAATCCGGCATCGTTATGCCACACAGTCTTCACATTTACAAAAAAAATGCTGGAAAATATTTCTAGTTTTATAATCCCATGTGACAGTATGGGATCGGAATTCAATCCGAAATGAACCCCTATTTGGTATCACATAATTTAAGCAGCAGTTTCTTCTAAATGCAGCAACACTCAACGTTTAAATTTTGTATTGTTTCTCTGCAAAATTACAGCATCAGACACATTAGGTGTGTGATTAATCGTTAGGTGGCCTCTGCCAAGTCACCTTGTCGTGATCAACACTGATCACATTGGAACAGAGCCTATTCTGCACTGCAGTTACCGTATTTGTTGTGATGCACCTTAACCCGACTGTGTTCGGTTTTAGAAAAGTCGGACTAACACACCTGTATTATGCGATTGAAAACCAGATCTCTCGGGGCGGGTTCCTTTTATAAAAGCTTTACTGTTGTCATCCGATATCCAGATCATTCCATATTTATGTTTTGTTCCATTATTCTATCACATTCTGTTGTTCGGACTTCCTTATTTCCGTTTTTTTCGTCACCATGGTAGCTTATTAGTTCACCTGCCCTTTGCTTTCTACGCACACCTGTTTCTCGTTATCACCTCCCTTATTTAAGCTCGCCCCTTTTCGTCATTCATTGTTGGACTCTAGTTTGCTTTCACGCAACTGTTGATGACTTGTTTTTTCATGCTCTTTCTCGCTAGCTTCCACGCTAAGCTTTATTTTATTCCTAGCTTTCATGCCAGTCGTTTTGTTTTTCCCTTTTCGTGCCTTCGTGCCAAGTATAGTGTTTCTGTTCATATTCCTAGCCTCCATGCTAGCGCCATTTGTTTACCTTTCTGTTAGCACCAGTGTTTTTGTTCCTTAGCCTTTTATTCGTTAAATAAATACTTTATATCTTACCTCAAGCTGTGTTTTTGCCCGACGGATCCTTGAAGGACTGCCACACAGTCTTCACATTTACAAAAAAAATGCTGGAAAACATTTCTAGTTTTATAATCCCATGTGAAAGTATGGGATCGGAATTCAACCTGTTTCTCGTTATCACCTCCCTTATTTAAGCTCGCCCCTTTTCGTCATTCATTGTCGGACTCTAGTTTGCTTTCACGCAACTGTTGATGACGTGTTTTTTCATGCTCTTTCTCGCTAGCTTCCACGCTAAGCTTTATTTTATTCCTAGCTTCCATGCTAGTCGTTTTGTTTTTCCCTTTTTGTGCCTTCGTGCCAAGTATAGTGTTTCTGTTCATGTTCCGAGCCTCCATGCTAGCGTCATTTGTTTACCTTTTCTGTTAGCACCAGTGTTTTTGTTCCTTAGCCTTTTAATCGTTAAATAAATACTTTATATCTTACCTCAAGCTGTGTTTTTGCCCGACGCATCCTCGAAGGACTGCCACACAGTCTTCACATTTACAAAAAAAATGCTGGGAAACATTTCCAGTTTTATAATCCCATGTGAAAGTATGGGATCGGAATTCAACCTGTTTCTCGTTATCACCTCCCTTATTTAAGCTCGCCCCTTTTCGTCATTCATTGTCTGACTCTAGTTTGCTTTGACGCAACTGTTGATGACTTGTTTTTTCATGCTCTTTCTCGCTAGCTTCCACGCTAAGCTTTATTTTATTCCTAGCTTTCATGCTAGTCGTTTTGTTGTTCCCTTTTCGTGCCTTCGTGCCAAGTATAGTGTTTCTGTTCATATTCCTAGCCTCCATGCTAGCGCCATTTGTTTACATTTCTGTTAGCACCAGTGTTTTTGTTCCTTAGCCTTTTATTCGTTAAATAAATACTTTCTATCTTACCTCAAGCTGTGTTTTTGCCCGACGCATCCTCGGAGGACTGCCACACAGTCTTCACATTTACAAAAAAAATGCTGGAAAACATTTCTAGTTTTATAATCCCATGTGACAGTATGGGATCGGGATTCAATCCGAAATAAACCCCTATTTGTTATCACATAATTTAAGCAGCAGTTTCTTTTAAATGCAGCAACACTCACCATTTTAATTTTGTATTGTTTCCCTGCAAAATTACAGCATCAGACACATTAGGTGTGTGATTAATCGTTAGGTGGCCTCTGCCAAGTCACCTTGTCGTGATCAACACTGATCACATTGGAACAGAGCCTATTCTGCACTGCAGTTACCGTATTTGTTGTGATGCAGTGCCCCTCCCACTCCAGCTAATTATGATAAAGCTGTCGGGCCCGGAGGTGAAAATAAGTAAATGTCATTTATTGCTGCCTGACCGTGCAGGCCCGGTACAGAAAGGTGGGAGGCGGCACCAGGCGCTCTGACCAGTGGTGATGCCGGCGGGATCCGAGAGGAATGCGGCGAGCCCTTCTCCTGTTGCTGCGACCACATCGCCATTTGCATCCACCCACCCGTTCTCCATCCACACCGGCTACACTTAGAGCTGTAGTCATGGCAACCCGCAGATGCCCTCGGGGATCATTTCTTGACAGAATTCCTCAGTGTCCTCCCTCTTGGCATTTGCATGATGCCGTATCGCCAGGCGAATTGTGTTTGCCTCCGTGCGCCCCTGGCAACCTTAATTGCTGTCCCGCTTCTTCTCGAAAAGTCAGTGAGGAATTTCAATGCTGTGATTTATGTGAGGTGTTTATAAAGCCACACTGCAAGGTCTCCAATTTCTGCTTCAATAAAAAAAAATATCCTTTAAAAAGTTTGTATTTACTGCCAGAGTTGATGTGCGACCAGGGCAGAGGAGGACATTGGATGCTCGAGCAAAATAGTCAAGGTGGCTAGAAAACCAATAAACCACTGATTTCATGCCTCTCTCGACTTGATGTTTTTCCACTCAGAAAAACATGTACTATGATGTAATATTTCAAGTACAAAACCCAAAACCTGTGAAGTTGGCACGTTGTGTAAATCGTAAATAAAAACAGAACACAAATCTTTTTCAACCTATTTTTAGGATTGTTTGTGTTTTAGTTTCTACTCTGCGTGTTTAGTATTTCCTGTCCTTAGTTCCTAACAGCACTCTTATTTTGGTTCAGCTTCCTGTTTGTCTCCCTGAGTGCTTTGTTTCTCCTTAGCTGTGGCTGATTGGCACCTGGTCACACCTGGTGTCAATCAGCCAGGTCCTATTTTACCTGCTTTGTTCCTTTAGCCTAGGGGTCACCAACGCGGTGCCCGCGGGCAACAGGTACCCCGTAAGGACCAGATGAATAGCCCGCTGGCCTGTTCTAAAAATAGCTCAAATAGCAGCACTTACCAGTGAGCTGCCTCTATTTTTTTAATTGTATTTATTTACTAGCAAGCTGGTCTCGCTTTGCTTGACATTTTTAATTCCAAGAGAGACAAAACTCAAATAGAATTTGAAAATCCAAGAAAATATTTTAAAGACTTGGTCTTCACTTGTTTAAATAAATTCATTTATTTATTTACTTTGCTTCTTATAACTTTCAAAATGACAATTTTACAGAAAAAATACAATCTTAAAAATGATTTTAGGATTTTTAAACACATAAACCGTGCTACCTTTTAAATGCCTTCCTCTTCTTTCCTGAAAATTTAAATCAATGTTCAAGTAAATTTATTTTTCTTATTGTAAAGAATAATAAATACATTTTAATTGAATTCTTCATTTTAGCTTCTGTTTTTTCGACAAAGAATATTTGTGAAATATTTCTTCAAACTTATGATTAAAATTCAAAAGAATTATTCTGGCAAATCTAGAAAATCTGTAGAATCAAATATAAATCTTATTTCAAAGTCTTTTGAATTTCTTTAAAAAAAAATGTTTCTGGAAAATCTAGAAGAAATTATTTGTCTTTGTCAGAAATATAGCTTGGTCCAATTTATTATATATTCTAACAAAGTGCAGATTGGATTTCAACCTATTTTAAACATGTCATCAAAATTCTAAAATTAATCTTAATCAGGAAAAATTACTAATGATGTTCCATAAATTCTTTAAAATTTTTCATAAAGATTCGAATTAGCTAATTTTACTCTTCTTTTTTTCAGTGTATGTATATATAGGTATATATATATATATATATATATATATATATGTGTATATATATATGTGTATATATACATGTGTATATATATATGTGTATATATATATATATGTGTATATATATATATATGTATATATATATATATATGTGTATATATATATGTATATATATATATATGTGTATATATATATGTATATATATATATATATATGTGTATATATATATGTATATATATATATATATGTGTATATATATATGTATATATGTATATATATATGTATGTATATATATATGTATATATGTATATATATGTATGTATATATATGTATATGTGTATATATATGTATATATATATATATATATGTGTATATATATATATATGTATATGTATATATATATATACATATATATATATATATATATATGTGTGTGTATCTCCCGGCCGCTTATTGTTAAAGACAACAGATGATTAAATTAACACGTGCAACCTGTGAAATCTAATCACCTGCCAGCTGTGTCTCGCTGTCAGCACATGAGGGTCCTCGTCCTCAGTCTCAGTACCATTGGCCGGCGGCGGTGACTTTTCCTCCTGCAAGCAGCGCTGACTACACCTGTAGTATATATATATATATATATATATATATATATATATATATATATATATATATATATATATATATATATATATAATTTTCCTGAGGGAACTCGCCCGAAGGAAATCAATAAAGTACTATCTTTACGCCTGTACTGGCTCACCTGCACTGGCTTCCTGTGCACTTAAGATGTGACTTTAAGGTTTTACTACTTACGTATAAAATACTACACGGTCTAGCTCCATCCTATCTTGCCGATTGTATTGTACCATATGTCCCGGCAAGAAATCTGCGTTCAAAGGACTCCGGCTTGTTAGTGATTCCCAAAGCCCAAAAAAAGTCTGCGGGCTATAGAGCGTTTTCATTTCGGGCTCCAGTACTCTGGAATGCCCTCCCGGTAACAGTTCGAGATGCTACCTCAGTAGAAGCATTTAAGTCTCACCTTAAAACTCATTTGTATACTCTAGCCTTTAAATAGACTCCCTTTTTAGACCAGTTGATCTGCCGTTTCTCTTCTTTCTCTTTTTCTTCTATGTCCCACTCTCCTTTGTGGAGGGAGTCCGGTCCGATCCGGTGGCCATGTACTGCTCGCCTGTGTATCGGCTGGGGACATCTCTGCGCTGCTGATCAGCCTCCGCTTGGGATGGTTTCCTACTGGCTCCGCTGTGAACGGGACTCTCGCTGCTGTGTTGGATCCGCTTTGGACTGGACTCTCGCGACAGTGTTGGATCCATTATGGATTGATCTTTCACAGTATCATGTTCTCATATGTTCTCATAGTCATCAGTATCATCAGTATCACAGTATCATGTTCTCATAGTCATCATTGTCTCCGACGTCCCACTGGGTGTGAGTTTTCCTTGCCCTTATGTGGGCCTACCGAGGATGTCGTAGTGGTTTGTGCAGCCCTTTGAGACACTAGTGATTTAGGGCTATATAAGTAAACATTGATTGATTGATTGATATCTTTCTGTCCATAGTCTATATGCATCAGGAACACGGTGTCAGGTGCTAGTGACATTCCGAGTGAAACACACCCACACAGTTATCACACACACCTGATGAGTGAGAAATCCTTGGCACTTCCTTGAAGACTCGCCAGGTGGGTGTGCTTGCAGCACCTGGAGACTGGAGCAGATGGTAATTACAAGTCATTAGATGGGCCGAAAGAAAGGGGCATCGTAATGAAGGCAGAGTTGCACTGTCAAATATCGATGGACGTAATAGATGAAGGGACAGGGATTATTGTCAAATTAAATCATTATTTTTGAGAAGCAGAACCAGCTAGGCCTGAGCACCTTTGAAACAGGCAGATGAATGTCACATACAGTCAGGAGTGTCAGGCTTCCCCATGACAGTTTGTCTATGATTTAGCTTGTTCCTCTGCATTTGTCTTTTTCCTCTGTGTTTAGTATCTCCTGTCTTTAGTTCCTGCCTAGTGCCCTTATTTTGTCAGCTTCCTGTCTTGTTCCCTGAGTGCTGTGTTCCTCCTCAGCTGCGGCTGATTGGCACCTGGTCACACCTGTTGCCAATCAGCCCGCTCCTATTTATACTTTCTTTGTCTTGTGTTAGTTGTTGGATCATTGTATTGTCATTTGGACTTGTCGTTGCCATAAGTTGCTCATGTCGTGTCGATGTGATTCTTTTCAGCTACTTACCTGCCGTGCTACATTTTGTCCTGGTCGTCGTAGCGGTAGGCTGTTCTTGTTAGCCATTAGTTATTTCCAGTTTTTCTGTTTGCTATCCACTAGCTTCCATGCTAAAGTTCCTTTTTTGGTTTTCTAGCTTCCAGTGCTAGCTCCCTTAGTTTGTTATTCCGCCCACGTGCGCGCTTTTTGTTTGTTTTTGTTTAGTTTTAATTAAATCATGTTTTCATATTCTATGCCTGCCTCCGTCTCTGCATCTTGGGGTTCGACATCACATAACTGTGACAATGAGTTTCCAATCATTTCAATCAATCAATCAATGTTTATTTATATAGCCCCAAATCACAAATGTCTCAAAGGACTGCACAAATCATTACGACTACAACATCCTCGGAAGAACCCACAAAAGGGCAAGGAAAACTCACACCCAGTGGGCAGGGAGAATTCACATCCAGTGGGACGCCAGTGACAATGCTGACTATGAGAAACCTTGGAGAGGACCTCAGATGTGGGCAACCCCCCCTCTCTAGGGGACCGAAAGCAATGGATGTCGAGCGGGTCTAACATGATACTGTGAAAGTTCAATCCATAGTGGCTCCAACACAGCCACGAGAGTTCAGTTCAAGCGGATCCAAGACAGCAGCGAGAGTCCCGTCCACAGGAAACCATCTCAAGCGGAGGCGGATCAGCAGCGTAGAGATGTCCCCAACCGATACACAGGCGAGTGGTCCATCCTGGGTCCCGACGAGCGGTCCATCCTGGGTCTCGACTCTGGACAGCCGGTACTTCATCCATGGTCATCGGACCGGACCCCCTCCACAAGGGAGGGGGGGGGACATAGGAGAAAGAAAAGAAGAATTTCTACAACTCTTATTTTTTTGTGATGGAGTGATTGGAGCACATACTTGTTGGTCACAAAAAACATTCATGGAGTTTGGTTCTTTTATGAATTTATTATGAGTCTGCTGAAAATGTGACCAAACTACTGGGTCAAAAGTATACATACAGCTATGTTAATATTTAGTTACATGCCCCTTGGCAAGTTTCACTGCAATAAGGCGCTTTTGGTAGCTATCCACAAGAATCTGGTTGAATTTTTGACCACTCTTCATGACCAAATTGTTGCAGTTCAGCTAAATGTGTTGGTTTTCTGACATGGACTTGTTTCTTCAGCATTGTCCGCACGTTTAAGTCAGGACACGTTTAAGTCAGGACCTTAATTCATGCCTGATTTAGCCATTCCTTTACCACTTTCGACGTGTGTTTGGGGTCATTGTCCTGTTGCGCCCAAGACCCAACCTCCGGGCTGATGATTTTAGGTTGCCTTGAAGAATTTGTAATCCTCCTTTTCCATTGTCCCATTTACTCTCCGTAAAGCACTAGCTCCATTGGCAGCAAAACAGGCCCAGAGCATAATACTACCACCACCATGCGTATCGGTAGGCATGGTGTTCCTAGGATTAAAGGCCTCACAAACAAGTGTGTGCTCCAGTCACTTTATCACAAAAAAAAATAAAAGTTGTAGAAATTATTGGAAACTCAAGCCAGGCATGACATTATTTTATTTACAAGTGTATGTCAACTTTTGATTATGACTCTAGCTTGTTATGTAATTGTTTTGGGGGGGTTTTAAATAATAATTAAAACTGAAATCAAACCCCGCAATGAATGTTCCATCATGCACATGACTAAAAAATAGGTTTATCAAAAATGAATGGTCCCTTCAGAGGTACTCGGTAGAGACCAGTAATGCACAACTGCAATTGTTAAAGAGTCATGGTCCTTCTAAGCCACTGTTAGTACAATCTGCAAGAATTTATACTAAAAAAAAAAAAAAAACAGTGTCAAAAGCGACTCAACCTCTGTTTACTGACAGTTTGTTGTCCATCCTGCTCTTGCATTCATGCATAATAACTCTGAGCAGTCTTGACTTTGTATTTCTATTCCTCCCTTTTTCCGAGCATTTATCTCAAAGTTGGTTTAGCCAAGTTAGAAGCTGCATTTGAACTTTTCTGTGCATTTTTTCCTGCCATGGTCGATAATTTGTTCCGTGTACGTGCGCTCACATTCCAACAGTAATCTCGCTCTTACTTCCTCCTACGCTCACATCTGTTAAAGAGGATGTGTGGCTCACAGCAACAATCCCGACAAGCAATCAATGTTTACTTATATAGCCCTAAATCACTAGTGTCTCAAAGGGCTGCACAAACCACCACGACATCCTCGGTAGGCCCACATAAGGGCAAGGAAAACTCACACCCAGTGGGACGTCGGTGACAATGATGACTATGAGAACCTTAGAGAGGAGGAAAGCAATGGATGTCGAGCGGGTCTAACATGATACTGTGAAAGTTCAATCCATAATGGATCCAACACAGTCGCGAGAGTCCAGTCCAAAGCGGATCCAACACAGCAGCGAGAGTCCCGTTCAGGAAACCATCCCAAGCGGAGGCGGATCAGCAGCGCAGAGATGTCCCCAGCCGATACACAGGCAAGCAGTACATGGCCACCGGATTGGACCGGACCCCCTCCACAAGGGAGAGTGGGACATAGGAGAAAAAGAAAAGAAACGGCAGATCAACTGGTCTAAAAAGGGAGTCTATTTAAAGGCTAGAGTATACAAATGAGTTTTAAGGTGAGACTTAAATGCTTCTACTGAGGTGGCATCTCGAACTGTTACCGGGAGGGCATTCCAGAGTACTGGAGCCTGAACGGAAAACGCTCTATAGCCCGCAGACTTTTTTGGGGCTTTGGGAATCATTAATAAGCCGGAGTCCTTTGAACGCAGATTTCTTGCCGGGACATATGGTACAATACAATCGGCAAGATAGGATGGAGCTAGACCGTGTAGTATTTTATACGTAAGTAGTAAAACCTTAAAGTCACATCTTAAGTGCACAGGAAGCCAGTGCAGGTGAGCCAGTACAGGTATATGTGTATGTATATATGTATATAAAGGTATATACAGTATAGGTATATATGTATGTATATATGTATATAAAGGTATATACAGTATAGGTATATATGTATGTATATATGTATATAAAGGTATATACAGTATAGGTATATATGTATGTATATATGTATATAAAGGTATATACAGTACAGGCGTAATATGATCAAACTTTCTTGTTCTTGTCAAAAGTCTAGCAGCCGCATTTTGTACCAACTGTAATCTTTTAATGCTAGACATGGGGAGACCCGAAAATAATACGTTACAGTAATCGAGGCGAGACGTAACAAACGCATGGATAATGATCTCAGCGTCTTTAGTGGACAGAATGGAGCGAATTTTAGCGATATTACGGAGATGAAAGAAGGCCGTTTTAGTAACGCTTTTAATGTGTGACTCAAAGGAGAGAGTTGGGTCGAAGATAATACCCAGATTCTTTACCGAGTCGCCTTGTTTAATTGTTTGGTTGTCAAATGTTAGAGTTGTATCATTAAATAGAGGTCGGTGTCTAGCAGGACCGATAATCAGCATTTCCGTTTTTTTTGCGTTGAGTTGCAAAAAGTTAGCGGACATCCATTGTTTAATTTCATTAAGACACGCCTCCACAATAGTAACACAATAGTGTTATAGGTAGTAGTGTGTATGCATTCTCCTATGTTGGGGGTCAGCAACCCGCGGCTCTGGAGTCACATACGGCTCTTTAGCGCCACCCCAGTGGCTCCCTGGAGATTTTTAAAAAATATATGAAAACTGGAAAAAAATGAGAGGAAAAAAACATTTTTTGTTTTGGTTTCTGCAGGAGGACAAACATGACACAAACCTCCCTAATTGTTATAAAGCACACTGTTTATATTAAACACGCTTCACTGATTCAAGTATTTGGCGAGAGCCGTTTTGTCCTACTAATTTTGGCGGTCCTTGAACTCACCGTAGTTTGTTTGCATCAGGGGTGTCCAAAGTGCGGCCCGCTACACATTCTGGAAATGCTACTGCAAAAATAAATAAAAAAAACACCAGAAAAAAGTACAATGAGGTGAAATCTAACAGGGAAAAGTTGCAATGTTGACAAAAAGCTGCCATGCAGGCTGTTTGTTTTTCTTTTGTTTTTCTTTATTTTGCTCTTATTGCCAATGCTAAAAAAAAAAAAAAAAAAAAGTTATAATGAATTACTGACCTATTTAAGGCTCCAATTACTTCAAATATTTCACTTTGTAATGTTTTATGTGGACAATATGTGCATATACTGTGCGGTTGCCATATAAAAACAGTGTTTTCTTTGACAAAAGAGCATAAAACCGAGAAAATAATAGTTCAAACGTAAAATCGACGGATATATCTGAGGTTGATCTTGTAACTGAAGTGTTGAAAATGAAACAAATAATAATTAAAATGTACCTTTTGAATCACAAAGATATTTAGTGGGATTTTAGTTATTTTTTCACTGTGATTACTCAGAAATAATAATACATTTAAATCAATGGTGTCCTGCATTATTGATCTTTTCAGGGCTCCAATTATTTCATATCAAATATTGCTTTCTGAATGTTTTGGGCAATGGGGGTAATACTGCATATTTCAGTTTTACTATAAAAAAAAACAAAGTTTTCTTTGACTGAAAAGGCTTAAAACCTTTTTTTTTTTTTTACTTTATATTAACCTGAAGTTGATATATAGATTTACTGTAAGCGTTACATAAAAAATGAAAATAATAATTTGACTTATTTTTAACATGTTAATGACGGAGACCCTCTATGGTCCCTGGGAGTCCTAAAGGTAAAAAAAAAAAAAGAATCTATATATTTTGTTATGGTTTGAAAATGAAAAATATCATGGTTTTATTTGTCCGTGTGTGGCCCTCGGTGGAAAAAGTTTGGACACCCCTGGTTTACCTGTGTAACTTTCTCCGACATTCTAAGACGTGTTTCATGCCACTTCTTTTTCTGTCTCATTTTGTCCACCAAACTTTTAACGTTGTGCATAAATGCACAAAGGTGAGTTTTGTTGATGTTATTGAGTTGTGTGGCGTGTGCTAATCAGAGATATTTGGTCACTGCAAGCTAATCGATGCTAACATGCTATTTAGGCTAGTGGTATGTACATATTGCATCGTTAAGCCTCATTTGTAGGTGTGTTTGAGCTCATTTAGTTTCCATTAAGTCCTTATAATTTCATTTATATCTCATGACACACTATCTGTATGTAATATGACTTTTATTTTCTTGCGGCTCCAGACGGATTTGTTTTTGTATTTTTGGTCCAATATGGCTCTTTCAACATTTTGGGTTGCCGACCCCTGTCCTATGTCATTGATAAGAGATGTTTTTTTAGGTGGGTCTCCTGTGTTACATGAAAACCTCTAAATTCCTACTTTAACATTGTGGATTTTTGCAGGATCTGATGTATGTCTTCACTGTTACTGCACATATGACGCATCTTTACAAGTATAATTGGATTATTTTAACAGTTGTATCCGAGATGTGACATCCTGCAGTTCATTCAAATAATGATGAAAGGAAGATGTGTAATGTCCGTTTTTTTTTTGTTGTTGTTGTGCAGGTGAAGGATTTCTTATGAGAGTGCAGCCTTTGCAATGCAAACCTGACCCATGCTGCGCCCTCCACTCAGGGGATGGCCAAGGTCCAGGATGGACACATATACGCATGTGACAGGTAGGCTATATATATATATATATATATATATATATATATATATATATATATATATATATATATATATATATATATATATATATATATATATATATATATGTATGTATGTATGTATGTATGTATGTATGTATGTATGTATGTATGTATGTATGTATGTATGTATGTATGTATGTATGTGTATGTATGTATATATATGTATGTATGTATATATATATATGTATGTATGTATATATATACATATGTATGTATATGTATGTATGTATATATATACATATGTATGTATATGTATATATATATATATATATATATATATATATATATATATATATATATATATATATATATATATATATATGTCTTGATTGGATTATCCAGAGAATAGTGCTCGATACCGTGGTAGAGCGCAATATGTAGGTGTGGGAAAAATCACAAGACTACTTCATCTCTACAGAACTGTTTCATAGATAGATAGATAGTACTTTATTGATTCCTTCAGGAGAGTTCCTTCAATTGAGGGGTTCCCTCAATTATCAGGAGATTGAGGGAACCCCTCATGAAACAGTTCTGTAGAGATGAAGTAGCTTTGTGATTTTTCCCACACCTACATATATATATATATGAGTGTTGTCCCGATACCAACATTTTGGCACCAAAATGTATTTAGATACTTTTTAGTACTTTTCGATACTTTTCTAAATAAACTGTGTTTATTTTATTTCTAATAAATCCATACTGTGGACTGTGTCGCAATCGTTTGTTTACGTGTAAAATCTTCCACTTCTTCCTTGTCTCAATTTGTCCACCAAATATTTTATACTGTGCGTGAATGCCCACAGTATAAAACGCTTTTATGATGTTATTGAGTGCTTCTCAGGCATATTTGCTGCAAGCTAATTGAAGCAAATATGCTATTTATGTACATATTGTATTAATATGCCTCAATTGTAGGTATATTTGACCTCATTTACTATTCTTTACTTTTGTCCTCTTTGTATATAATTTAGTTTTGCATGTCTCAAGACACATTATTTGTATGTGATATTGGCTGTATGTCTGATAGTCGTTTGTGTGCCATGTTGTTCCAGACCACAGCAAACATTACCTAGCTTGCCAAAGATTGTTACAAATCCATTTTGGTGATTAAAAGTCAGTCATTTCCAGGAGTTATCTCACCTTCTGAGTAGCCTCTGATTTACTAATGGTTTCAAAGATTAGCTTCAGCCTGCGACACATTATTACAGCTAATATAGACACTTTGAAGTGTCTATATTATTTTAAGTATAAAGACTTTTAAAGTCATTTTGATAGTAGGCTAAATATAGCTAATATAGATACTTAGGTAATGTGTTGCCTTCATTATAAGACTTATATAAGACTAACTTTGATAGTCGACTATTATAGCTAATAAAGACACGTCATGTGTTGCCTTCATTATAAGACTTATATATACGGCTTTTTGTTTTTTTGCGGCTCCAGACGGATTTGTTTTTGGTATTTTTGGCCCATTATGGCTCTTTCAACATTTTGGGTTGCCAACCCCTGGCTTAGAAGGAATCTTAAATGTTCCTTTTTCAATGTTTCTGTGTAAGCATCAATAATTGTGAACGTATTACAATTTTGCCCACTACTCGAGTTATTTGAATTTGGACTTGTTTCAGAAGACTGGAGGCAATTTTATATTGTGTCGTATGTGTTTTGGTAGCATCTTCGTCCCAAATCATGATATTTTATTAAGAATTTGAACAAATGATCAAATTTTACTAAAGAAGGAGATAGCATTAGGGTTGTCCCGATAACAATTTTTTGGTACCAGTATCAAAATGTATTTTGATACTTATCGGTACCAGTATCAAAATGTATTTTGATACTTATCGGTACTTTTTTTAAATAAAGCGGACCACAAAAAATGTCATTATCGGCTTTATTTTAACAAAACAATCTTAGGGTACATTAAACATGTGTTTTATATTCCAATTTTGTCCTTAAATGAAATAGTGAACATACAAAATAACTTTTCTTTTATTAATAATAATATTTAGTTATAATACTTCATTGTTTGTTTCTTAAATGGATCCCCACTAGCTGACCCCAAAGCGACTGCTAGTCTTCCTGGGGTCTATATAAGTGGTCCCCAACCACCGGGCCCGATTGGCGCGGAATAATTTTTTTTTATTATTATTTTATTTTTATTCTTTTTTAATTTTGTTAAATCAACATAAAAAACACAAGATACACTTACAATTAGTGCACCAACCCAAAAAAAAATAATTTTTTGTGACAAAAAAATTAAATAAATTTAAAAAATAATTTAAAAAAAATATTATTAAATAAAAATCGCCCCCCCCCCCAAAAAAAAAACCTCCCTTTTTCATGACAAAAATACAAATAAAAGAAAAGAAAATTAAAAAAAATAAATAAAGAAATAAAAATTCTCCCCACTTCCGCCGGGCTGCGGGAAAAATTATCAAGATGATAGTTCTAAAGAACATAAGGAGACTCCAATGCATCTTTTGTCCAACAGACAACCAGGACAAGCGTGCATGCATAAATGAAATATTAGTGCGCAAAGAACATTTACATAGCAGTCTAGGCGCTCTGTTCTGGACAAGTTGCAGTTTGTACAGGTCAGACTTAGTCGTAGAGGACCATATTATAGGACAGTCATGAAGATGACAGAAAACCGAGGACTGTATGACTTGACCCATTGTTGAGGATGTCAAGAAGGTGGAGCACTTTCTGACCATGGCTAAACCTCTTCCCATTTTCATTAAAATACCATCAATATGATCGGACCATGACAGTTAATACAGGGGTCACCAACCTTTTTGAAACCAAGAGCTACTTCTTGGGTACTGATTAAAGCAAAGGGCTACCAGTTTGATACACACTTAAATAAATTGCCAGAAATAGCCAAGTTGCTTAATTTCCCTTTAATAAATGAATCTATATATATAAAAAAAATGGGTATTTTTGTCTGTCGTTCTGTCGTACATTTTTATTCCTTTTACGGAAGGTTTTTTGTAGAGAATAAATGATAAACTATACACTTAATTGAACGGTTTAAAAGAGGAGAAAACAGAAAAAAAATTTAAATTTAATTTTGAAACGTAGTTTATCTTCAATTTCAACTCCTTAAAATTCAAAATTCAGCAGAAAAAAAATTAAGAGAAAACTAGCTATTTCGAATCTTTTTGAAAAGCTTAAAAAAATAATTTATGGAACATCGTTAACAATTTTTCCTGATTAAGATTAATTTCAGAATTTTGATGACATGTTTTAAATAGGTTAAAATCCAATCTGCACTTTGTTAGAATATATAACAAATTGGACCAAGCTATATTTCTAACAAAGACAAATCATTATTTCTTCTAGATTTTCCGGAGCCAAAATTTTAAAAGAAATTCAAAAGACTTTGAAATAAGATTTAAATTGGATTCTACAGATTTTCTAGGTTTTCCAGAATATTTTATTTTTATTTTAATCATAATAAGTTTATGGAAGGTTTTTTTTTTTAGAGAATAAATGATGAAAAAAACACTTAATTGAACGGTCTAAAAGAGGAGAAAACAGGAAAAAAAAAGAAAATTAAATGTTGAAACATAGTTTATCTTCAATTTCGACTCTTTGAAATTCAAAATTCAACCGAAAAGAAGAGAAAAACTAGCTAATTCGAATATTTTTGAAAATTTGAAAGAATTTATGGAACATCATTAGTAACTTTTCCTGATTAAGATTAATTTTTGAATTTTGATGACATGTTTTAAATAGGTTAAAATCCAATCTGCACTTTGTTAGAATATATAACAAATTGGACCAAGCTATATTTCTAACAAAGACAAATCTTTATTTCTTCTAGATTTTCCAGAACCAACATTTTAAAAGCAATTCAAAAGACTTTGAAATAAGATTTAAATTGGATTCTACAGTTTTTCTAGATTTGCCAGAATATTTTATTTTTATTTTAATCATAATAAGTTTATGGAAGGGTTTTTTTTTAGAGAATAAATGATGAAAAAAACACTTAATTGAACGGTCTAAAAGAGGAGAAAACAGGAAAAAAAAAAAAAGAAAATTAAATGTTGAAACATAGGTTATCTTCAATTTCGACTCTTTGAAATTCAAAATTCAACCGAAAAGAAGAAGAGAAAAATTAGCTAATTCGAATCTTTTGAAAAACTTAAAAAAAGAATTTATGGAACATCATTAACAATTTTTCCTGATTAAGATTAATTTTAGAATTTTGATGACATGTTTTAAATAGGTTAAAATCCAATCTGCACTTTGTTAGAATATATAACAAATTGGACCAAGCTATATTTCTAACAAAGACAAATCATTATTTCTTCTAGATTTTCCAGAACAAAAATTTTAAAAGAAATTCAAAAGACTTTGAAATAAGATTTAAATTGGATTCTACAGATTTTCTAGATTTGCCATTATTTTAATCATATTAAGTTTGAAAAAATATTTCACAAATATTATTTGTCGAAAAAACAGAAGCTAAAATGAAAAATTAAATTAAAATGTATTTATTATTTTTTACAATAAAATCTAATAAAAAAATTACTTGAACATTGATTTAAATTGTCAGGAAAGAAGGGGAAGGAATTTAAAAGGTAAGAAAGCTATAAGTGTTTAAAAATCCTAAAATCATTTTTAAGGATGTATTTTTTCTCTAAAATTGTCTTTCTGAAAGTTATAAGAAGCAAAGTTAAAAAAATAAATGAATTTATTTAAACAAGTGAAGACCAAGTCTTTAAAATATTTTCTTGGATTTTCTAATTCTATTTGAGTTTTGTCTCTCGTAGAATTAAAAATGTCCAGCAAAGTGAGACCAGCTTGCTAGTAAATAAAATAAAATAAAAAAATAGAGGCAGCTCACTGGTAAGTGCTGCTATTTGAGCTATTTTTTAGAACAGGCCAGCGGGCGACTCATCTGGTCCTTACGGGCACCGCCTTGGTGACCCCTGGTCTAATAGCACACCAAGCAGTTTTGCTCCGGATCCAAAAAGAATGCTTTTTGTTTTGTCAATATTCACAACAAGTTTAATATCATTTACCCAGCATAACTTTATTGAAAGAAGACAGTCTGCCGTTTCCATTATTTTTGTTAAAACCTTTGGCCATTAAAAGCCTGTAGTTTTCGTGAGTTTTCTCACCTTCTGAGTAGCCTCTGATTCACTGATGGTTTCGAATGGTGTAAAAATGTGTTGAATAAATATCAGTTTTCAAGTTTTTCTTCAGCCTGTGACTCATAGTCGTTTTGATAAGGTTATTTATTATAGCTAATGTAGACACTTGTATTAGACTTATATATCATTTTTTGCGGCTCCAGACCAATTAGTTTTTTTGTACAAACCCTGTTTCCATATGAGTTGGGAAATTGTGTTAGATGTAAATATAAACAGAATACAATGATTTACAAATCCTTTTCAAGCCATATTCAGTTGAATATGCTACAAAGACAACATATTTCATGTTCAAACTGATAAACATTTCTTTTTTTTGCAAATAATCATTAACTTTAGAATTTGATGCCAGCAACACGTGACAAAGAAGTTGGGAAAGGTGGCAATAAACACTGATAAAGTTGAGGAATGCTCATCAAACACTTATTTGGAACATCCCACAGGTGTGCAGGCTAATTGGGAACAGGTGGGTGCCATGATTGGGTATAAAAACAGCTTCCCAAAAAATGCTCAGTCTTTCACAAGAAAGGATGGGGCGAGGTACACCCCTTTGGTACCCGTAGCAAAATACTGGTATCGGGACAACAATAGGCCGGAGCATATTTTGCAAATACAGTAAATGAGTGTCTCCATGGTGACAGCCACACAAAACCCTCGTTCAAATAGGGCGGTCTGCACTTGTTAGCATTTGTACACGCAGTCTTAGTAGATCACCTGCAACACGCCTAATAATAGTAAACGCAGGCTGTATTTAGGATTTTAGTACAAACCCTGTTTCCATATGAGTTGGGAAATTGTGTTAGATGTAAATATAAACAGAATACAATGATTTGCAAATCATTTTCAAGCCATATTCAGTTAAATATGCTACAAAGACAACATATTTGATGTTCAAACTTATAAAATAATTATTAACTTTAGAATTTGATGCCAGCAACACGTGACAAAGAAGTTGGGAAAGGTGGCAATAAATACTGATAAAGTTGAGGAATGCTCATCAAGCACTTATTTGGAACATCCCACAGGTGTGCAGGCTAATTGGGAACAGGTGGGTACCATGATTGGGGATAAAAACAGCTTCCCAAAAAATGCTCAGTCTTTCACAAGAAAGGATGGGGCGAGGTACACCCCTTTGGTACCGGTAGCAAAATACTGGTATCGGGACAACAATAGGCTGGAGCATATTTTTCAAATACAGTAAATGAGTGTCTCCATGGTGACAGCCACACAAAATCCTCATTCAAATAGGGCGGTCTGCACTTGTTAGCATTTGTACACGCAGTCTTAGTAGATCACCTGCAACACGCCTAATAATAGTAAACGCAGGCTGTATTTAGGATTTTAGTACAAACCCCGTTTCCATATGAGTTGGGAAATTGTATTCGATGTAAATATAAACAGAATACAATAATTTGCAAATCATTTTCAACCCATATTCAGTTGAATATGCTACAAAGACAACATATTTGATGTTCAAACTGATAAACATTTATTTTTTGCAAATAGTCATTAACTTTAGAATTTGATGCCAGCAACACGTGACAAAGAAGTTGGGAAAGGTGGCAGTAAACACTGATAAAGTTGAGGAATGCTCATCAAACACTTATTTGGAACATCCCACAGGTGTGCAGGCTAATTGGGAACAGGTGGGTGCCATGATTGGCTATAAAAACAGCTTCCCAAAAAATGCTCAGTCTTTCACAAGAAAGGACGGGGCGAGGTACACCCCTTTGGTACCGGTAGCAAAATACTGGTATCGGGACAACAATAGGCTGGAGCATATTTTGCAAATACAGTAAATGAGTGTCTCCATGGTGACAGCCACACAAAATCCTCATTCAAATAGGGCGGTCTGCACTTGTTGTCATTTGTACACGCAGTCTTAGTAGATCACCTGCACGCCTAATAATAGTAAACGCAGGCTGTATTTAGGATTTTAGTACAAACCCCATTTCCATATGAGTTGGGAAATTGTATTCGATGTAAATATAAACGGAATACAATGATTTGCAAATCATTTTCAAGCCATATTCAGTTGAATATGCTACAAAGACAACATATTTGATGTTCAAACTAATAAACATTTCTTTTTTGGCAAATAATCATTAACTTTAGAATTTGATGCCAGCAACATGTGACAAAGAAGTTGGGAAAGGTGGCAATAAATACTGATAAAGATGAGGAATGCTCATCAAACACTTATTTGGAACATCCCACAGGTGTGCAGGCTAATTTCGAACAGGTGGGTGCCATGATTGGGTATAAAAACAACTTCCCAATAAATGTGCACCCCTTTGTCCACAACTGCATGAGAAAATAGTCAAACAGTTTAAGAACAACGTTTCTCAAAGTGCAATTGCAAAAAAATTGTGGGATTTCAACATCTACGGTCCATAATATCATCAAAAGGTTCAGAGAATCTGAGGAAATCACTCCACGTAAGCGGCATGGCTGGAAACCAACATTGAATGACCGTGACCTTCGATCCCTCGGACGGCACTGTATCAAAAAAAGACATCAGTCTGTAAAGGATATCACCACATGGGCTCAGGGACACTTCAGAAAACCACTGTCACTAAACACAGTTTGTTGCTACATCTGTAAGTGCAAGTTAAAGCTCTACTAGGCAAAGCCAAAGCCATTTATCAACAACATCCAGAAACGCCGCCGGCTTCTCTGGGCCCAAAATCATCTAAGATGGACTGATGCAAAGTGGAAAAGTGTTCTGTGGTCTGACGAGTCCACATTTCAAATTGTTTTTGGAAATATTCGACATTGTGTCGACTGTTATCGACGCAAAGTTCAAAAGCCAGCATCTGTTAAAGTACCAATGATTGTCACACACATACTAGATGTGGTGAAATTATTATCTGTATTTGACCACACACCCTTGATCACCCCCTGTGCCGCACCCGGGAATCATTTATGGTGATATAACCCCCTATTCCAACCCTTAATGGGTCCCATTTTTATAGTCTTTGGTATGACTCGACCGGGATTTGAACTCACGACCTACCAATCTCAGGGCGGACACTTTAACCACTAGGCCACTGTAGGGTGTGTGATGGTATGGGGGTGCCTTAGTGCCCAAGGCATGGGTAACTTACACATCTGTGAAGGCACCATTAATGCTGAAAGGTGCTGAAAATTTTGGAACAACATATGCTGCCATCTTTTTCATGGACGCCCCTGCTTATTTCAGCAAGACAATGCCCAGCCACATCCAGCACGTGTTACAACAGCGTGGATTCGCAAAAAAAGAGTGAGGGTACTTTCCCGGCCCGCCTGCAGTCCAGACCTGTCTCCCATGGAAAATGTGTGGCACATTATGAAGTCTAAGACCCCGGACTGTTGAACGACTGAAGCTCTACATAAAACAAGAATGGGAAAGAATTCTACTTTCAAAGCTTCAACAATTAGTTTCCTCAGTTCCCAAACGTAACTTACACATCAGTGAAGGCACCATTAATGCTGGAAGGTACATACAAGTTTCGGAGCAACAAATATTGTCGTCCAAGCAACGTTATCATGGACGCCCCTGCTTATTTCAGAAGGACAATGACAGATTATGTGTTTCAACAGCGTGGCTTCATAGTAAAAGAGCCCGGGTAATACACTGTAGTCCAGGCCTGTCTCCCACTGAAAATTTTGAAAGCAAAAATACGACAACTAAGCTGTACATAAAACAAGAATGGGAACGAATTCCACCTGAAAAGCTTCAACAATTAGTCGTTTATTGAGTGTTGTTTAAAGAAAAGGCGATGTAACACAGTGGTGAACATGCCCTTTCCCAACTACTTCTGCACGTGTTGCAGCCATGAAATTCTATGTTAATTATTATTTGCAAAAAAAAAAAATTAAGTTTATGAGTTTTAACATTAAATATGTTTTCTTTGTAGCGCATTCAACTGAATATGGGTTGAAAATTATTTACAAATCATTGTATTCTGTTTATACTTACATCTAACACAATTTCCCAACGGGCTTCACGGTGCCAGAGGGGTTAGTGCGTCTGCCTCACAATACGAAGGTCCTGCAGTCCTGGGTTCAAATCCAGGCTCGGGATCTTTCTGTGTGGAGTTTGCATGTTCTCCCCGTGACTGCGTGGGTTCCCTCCGGGTACTCCGGCTTCCTCCCACTTCCAAAGACATGCACCTGGGGATAGGTTGATTGGCAACACTAAATGGTCCCTAGTGTGTGAATGTGAGTGTGAATGTTGTCTGTCTATCTGTGTTGGCCCTGCGATGAGTAGGCGACTTGTCCAGGGTGTACCCCGCCTTCCGCCCGATTGTAGCTGAGATAGGCGCCAGCGCCCCCCGCCACCCCGAAAGGGAATAAGCGGTAGAAAATGGATGGATGGATGTATTCCGTTTATATTTACATCTAACACAATTTCCCAACGGGCTTCACGGTGGCAGAGGGGTTAGTGCGTCTGCCTCACAATACGAAGGTCCTGCAGTCCTGGGTTCAAATCCAGGCTCGGGATCTTTCTGTGTGGAGTTTGCATGTTCTCCCCGTGAATGCGTGGGTTCCCTCCGGGTACTCCGGCTTCCTCCCACTTCCAAAGACATGCACCTGGGGATAGGTTGATTGGCAACACTAAATTGGCCCTAGTGTGTGAATGTTGTCTGTCTATCTGTGTTGGCCCTGTGATGAGGTGGCGACTTGTCCAGGGTGTACCCCGCCTTCCGCCCGATTGTAGCTGAGATAGGCGCCAGCGCCCCCCGCCACCCCGAAAGGGAATAAGCGGTAGAAAATGGATGGAAAATGGATGGACAATTTCCCAACTCATATGGAAACGGGGGGCTTCACGGTGGCAGAGGGGTTAGTGCGTCTGCCTCACAATACGAAGTTCCTGCAGTCCTGGGTTCAAATCCAGGCTCGGGATCTTCCTGTGTGGAGTTTGCATGTTCTCCCCGTGAATGCGTGGGTTCCCTCCGGGTACTCCGGCTTCCTCCCACCTCCAAAGACATGCACCTGGGGATAGGTTGATTGGCAACACTAAATTGGCCCTAGTGTGTGAATGTGAGTGTGAATGTTGTCTGTCTGTCTGTGTTGGCCCTGCGATGAGGTGGCGACTTGTCCAGGGTGTACCCCGCCTTCCGCCCGAATGTAGCTGAGATAGGCGCCAGCGCCCCCCGCGACCCCGAAAGGGAATAAGCGGTAGAAAATGGATGGAAAATGGATGGACAATTTCCCAACTCATATGGAAACAGGGTTTGTATTTTTGTAGCCAATACGGCTCTTTCAACGTTTTGAGTTGCCAACTCCTGCTTTAACGAGACCAACATTCAATCAATCAATCAATGTTTACTTATATAGCCCTAAATCACTAGTGTCTCAAAGGGCTGCACAAACCACCACGACATCCTCGGTAGGCCCACATAAGGGCAAGGAAAACTCACACCCAGTGGGACGTCGGTGACAATGATGACTATGAGAACCTTGGAGAGGAGGAAAGCAATGGATGTCGAGCGGGTCTAACATGATACTGTGAAAGTTCAATCCACAATGGATCCAACATAGTCGCGAGAGTCCAGTCCAAAGCGGGTCCAACTCAGCAGCGAGAGTCCCGTTCACAGCGGAGCCAGCAGGAAACCATCCCAAGCGGAGGCGGATCAGCAGCGCAGAGATGTCGAGGCGGATCAGCAGCGCAGAGATGTCCCCAGCCGATACACAGGCAAGCAGTACATGGCCACCGGGTCGGACCGGACCCCCTCCACAGGGGAGAGTGGGACATAGAAGAAAAAGAAAAGAAACAGCAGATCAACTGGTCTAAAAAGGGAGTCTATTTAAAGGCTAGAGTATACAAATGAGTTTTAAGGTGAGACTTAAATGCTTCTACTGAGGTGGCATCTCGAACTGTTACCGGGAGGGCATTCCAGAGCACTGGAGCCCGAACGGAAAACGCTCTATAGCCCGCAGACTTTTTTTGGGCTTTGGGAATCACTAACAAGCCGGAGTCCTTTGAAGGCAGATTTCTTGCCGGGACATATGGTACAATACAATCTGCAAGATAGGATGGAGCTAGACCGTGTAGTATTTTATACGTAAGTAGTAAAACCTTAAAGTCACATCTTAAGTGCACAGGAAGCCAGTGCAGGTGAGCCAGTATAGGTATATATGTATGTATATATGTATATAAAGGTATATACAGTATAGGTATATATGTATGTATATATGTATATAAAGGTATATACAGTACAGGTATATATGTATGTATATATGTATATAAAGGTATATACAGTATAGGTATATATGTATGTATATATGTATATAAAGGTATATACAGTACAGGTATATATGTATGTATATATGTATATAAAGGTATATACAGTACAGGCGTAATGTGATCAAACTTTCTTGTTCTTGTCAAAAGTCTAGCAGCCGCATTTTGTACCAACTGTAATCTTTTAATGCTAGACATGGGGAGACCCGAAAATAATACGTTACAGTAGTCGAGGCGAGACGTAACAAACGCATGGATAATGATCTCAGCGTCTTTAGTGGACAGAATGGAGCGAATTTTAGCGATATTACGGAGATGAAAGAAGGCCGTTTCATGCAAAATGCCATTTTTTTTCCACTTGTAAACGTGTGTTTTGTGTGCAGCTCTGCGATGTTAGAGGAGGTCCAAGATGGTATGGACAGCGGTACCCTAAGTCCTGCCACGGCTCGACAAGTCACCATCCAGCGACACACCACCCAAGGCTTCGGCTTCATCGCAGGCAGCCAAAGGCCCGTCATCGTGCGCTCAGTCTCTGCCGGTTAGTGCGTGTGAGAGAAAAGAAGCGACAAAAGAGTGCATTGCATGCCATGAATGTGTATGCTGGCTTTGTGTTGCCTGCAGACGGACCCTCCTTTGGTAAGCTTCTCCCCGGAGATCAGATCTTGGCCATTAACGAGGAGACGGTGAGCGACGCGCCCCGAGAGAGAGTCATAGACCTTGTAAGGTAGCATCCTTTACTGTCCCAGGAGGGAGGGAAGAATGGAGGGAGGACTGGGCTGCTTAGGGGCCAGGGGGGGGGGGGTTTTCAAGCTGTGATCAAGTCATAGTGACGAGTAAAGGGAACACAGGTAAAAGAAAATGGCTATAAAAGGACCGCGTGAGCACAAAAACGGTGGATGAGTCAGTCCTTTTCAGCGCTGAAGGACGGAGAGGAAATGGCAGATAGAAGGTGGTGGAGCGCTGCTGCTGCTGCTGCTGCTGCTGCTGCACACGGCGTTACCTAACCCACTCCACTCTCTCTCGTCTTCCCATAGACGCTGCAAAGACTCCATTGTTCTCACTGTGCTGCAGCCTCATCAGGTACGTGCACCTTCCCCCTCGCTCCCTCTTTACGCAGTCATTAACTGTCAGTGTCCACCCGAGAGAAGGAAACATTGGGCCTGCTTTACCAACCCCGTTTCCATAGGAGTTGGGAAATTGCGTTAGATGTCAATATTAACCCAATACAATGATTTGCAAGTCCTTATCAACCCATATTCAGTTGAATGCACAATAAAGACAATATATTTGATGTTCAAACTCCATCCATCCATCTTCTTCCGCTTATCCGAGGTCGGGTCGCGGGGATAGCCATGAAGGCGAGGATTAGTGATTTAGAAGTAGCTAAAACACTGCCAACTGGGCCTGGATGTTAGCCGCTAGCTAGCGGTGGACTGGTACTTTTGAGATGCAGTATAGTACCGAATATGATTCATTAGTATTGTGGTACTATACTAATACCAGTATACCGTATTATACCAATATACTGTACAACCCTATTCCAGCCTGTAGGGTTCTTCTTATGTTGAGAAACCGAGCACACAAATATAATCTATACCAGCTATTAAGAAGCTCAATCTAGGCAACAAAATATATTATTAGCACGCCAAAGGCATGTACCGTATTTTTCGGAGTAAAAGGCACACTTAAAATCTTTTCTTTTTCTCAAAACTCGACAGTGCGCCTTATAACCCGGTCCGCCTAATGTACAGAATAATTCAGGTTGTGCTTACCGACCTCGAAGCAATTCTATATGGTACATGGCGTAATGATAAGTGTGACCATGGTAGTCACACATAAGAGATACGTGTAGACTGCAATGTGACTCAAGTAAACACCAAAACTTGAAATGTTCCATTGAAAATAAAGAACATCCCACACGCCACTCAAAAATCTGTCAAAATGTTTTAGTATGACTTTGATGGATTGTCGGCCCATTGCAGCTACCGTAGTCAGAGACTACGGTAGCTGTGTATAAGGACCGCAAAATGGCAGCCATTAGTCATACTTGCCAACCCTCCCGATTTTCCCGGGAGACTCCCGAATTTCAGTGCGCCTCCCGAAAATTTCCCGGGGCAACCATTCTCCCGAATCTTTCCCGATTTCCACCCAGACAACAATATTGGGGGCGTGCCTTTGCACTGCCTTTAGCGTCCTCAACAACCTGTCGTCACATTCGCTTTTTTCCTCCATACACATAATATCTACGGCTTTTCACACACACATGTGAATCCAAGGCATACTTGATCAAAAACCATACAGGTCACACTAAAGGTGGCATGTATAAACAACTTTAATACTGTTCCAAATATGCGCCACAATGTGAACCCACACCAAACAAAAATAAAAAAACACATTTCGGGAGAACATCCGCACCGTAACACAACATAAACACAACAGAACTAATACCTAGAACCCCTTGCAGCACTAACTCTTCCGGGACGCTACAATATACACCCCACGCACCCCCACACTACCACCAACCTCCCCGCTCCCCACTACCACCAACCACCAGAAAACGACATCTATTTAAACAAGTAAAATGTTAAAAATACACTCTTAATACTGACTTAAGGAAAATACGCTCTCGTTGCCTTTCTCCTTAAACTTTAATACTGTTCCAAATATGCGCCACAATGTGAACCCACACCAAACAAAAATAAAAAAACACATTTCGGGAGAACATCCGCACCGTAACACAACATAAACACAACAGAACTAATACCTAGAACCCCTTGCAACACTAACTCTTTCCGGGACGCTACAATATACAATCCACGCACTCCCACACTACCACCAACCTCCCTCCCCCACTATCACCAACCCCCCCTCACATACACACACACACGCCGCATTGATGCAGTAATCCGTGGAAAATGATTCCCAACCAAGTACTGAGTGCATTAATTGACATTTTCAAATGTTTGATTTTGTTTTGCTGTTATAAATCTTTTTTTAACTTGGTCTGAGGAAATATTCAAATTTTTTGCGATAGGATTTTTGAGTTTTCTTAAGCTGTGTGCCATAATCAGCAATATTCAAATAATCAAAGGCTTGCAATATTTCAGTTGATGTGTAATGAATCCAGAATGTATGACATGTTCATGTTTTTAGTTGCATAACAGAAAATATCAATCAATCAATCAATGTTTATTTATATAGCCCCAAATCACAAATGTCTCAAAGGACTGCACAAATCATTACGACTACAACATCCTCGGAAGAACCCACAAAAGGGCAAGGAAAACTCACACCCAGTGGGCAGGGAGAATTCACATTCAGTGGGACGCCAGCGACAATGCTGACTATGAGAAACCTTGGAGAGGACCTCAGATGTGGGCAACCCCCCCCCTCTAGGGGACCGAAAGCAATGGATGTCGAGCGGGTCTAACATGATACTGTGAAAGTTCAATCCATAGTGGCTCCAAGACAGCAGTGAGAGTCCCGTCCACAGGAAACCATCTCAAGCGGATCAGCAGCGTAGAGATGTCCCCAACCGATACAGGCGAGCGGTCCATCCTGGGTCCCGACGAGCGGTCCATCCTGGGTCTCGACTCTGGACAGTCAGTACTTCATCCATGGTCATCGGACCGGACCCCCTCCACAAGGGAGGGGGGGACATAGGAGAAAGAAAAGAAGCGGCAGATCAACTGGTCTAAAAAGGAGGTCTATTTAAAGGCTAGAGTATACAGATGAGTTTTAAGATGAGATAAAGGACTTTATCACAATATTCTAATTTTCTCAGACAGTCCTGTAAACTGTTCACACTGCTGCAGCTAATGTGCCAACATGCAATTTATGCAACACATTAATTCGTGTAAAACTACATCTTTTTTCAGATTTTTTTCCAACTTTATTTTAGCGTGCCACTTAAACTCCTTTGTGTAAAAAGGACTTTGTCCTTGCATCTTTTTTTTGGACTATAACCACTGCAATATTGTGTCCCCATTTCCAGCTGAGTTTAACATTTAAACACGGATCAAATTTGCAGCTGTTTCATTCCTGTAACTTGTTCCGCCTCATCATATTATCACTAACCTTCACAAGATTTTTCCCACCCTTTTAAAGGCTAACCCCAACAGTTTCTTCTGTCTTTATTTGTCCACAGTCACCAAAGTCTGCCTTCATTAGTGCAGCCAAAAAGGCTCGTCTACGAACCAACCCGCCTAAAGTGCGTTTTTCCGAGCAAGTGTCCATCAGCGATCCAGACTCGGTAAGTCTTGAACTCTGACTTATTAATAAATAATTCCCCCCTATACAATATCCTACCCTAATACCCCACCGTGCAATATTACCCTTTGAGTGCAATACATCCGACACTGATTGTTATTTATTACTCCAGTACTCTTGTCTGCTTCTGAATATTGTACAGTATTTTGTATATTGTAAAGCAGGGGTGCCCATTACGTCGATGGCGAGCTACCAGTCGACCGCGGGGGGTGTGTCAGTCCATCTCCAGCCAGGCTTTTAAAAAAAAATAGACCTAAAAATGAGTGATCATCAATCTTCACCAAGACGTCACTTAAATGACATTCACGGTACCCGAGGGTCTTGTGAGATGACGCTGGCTGCTGCAAGATCATTATTATGAAAATATGACCGAGAGGAAGGCGAGAAACACTTTTTATTTCAACAGACTCTCGCGCCGTACCTTCCGTCAAAACTCTAAAGGCCGACTGCACATTTCCTATCTTCACAATAAAAGCCCTGCTTCATGCTGCCTGCGCTAACTAAATACAGAGTCTCGGAAAACTGGCGTGCACAAGCGATCCCTCAGAAAGCTGGCGTGCACATCACTTGTGCACGCCAGCTTTCCGAGACTCTTATTTTGTTAGCGCAGGCAGCATGAAGCAGGGCTTTTATTGTGAAGATAGGAAATGTGCAGTCAGCCTTTAGAGTTTTGACGGAAAGGACGGCGCGAAAGTCTGTTGAAATAAAAAGTGTTTCTCGCCTTCCTCTCTGTCATTTTTTCATAATAATGAACTGGCAGCAGCCAGCGTCATCTCACAAGACCCTCGGGTGCCGTGAATGTCAATCAAGCAAGCTACGGAATTTGCCGCCAATGTTTTTCTTGTAAAGTGTATGGAAGCTGGATGAATTAGATGCCAAAAACCAACCACTTTCATGTGGTATTGTACAGAAAGGACAACTTTTTTTTCTCCTCCATTTGAAAATGTGGGCGTTATCATCATTACTGTCTGATTCCAATCAATGCAAGTCATCAGAATCAGGTAATACACCAACTTATATTCTTGTCTTTGTGAAAGAAAGACATCTATATGTGTTACACATGCTTGTATTATCATTAAACACATTTAACTTGTTTATAAAAATGTCTCTTTCATAAATAAATAAATATAAATGATATATATAAATGAGGTAGATCCCCTCGAGTTGGTCAATTGAAAAGTAGCTCGCCTGCAGAAAAAGTGTGGGCACCCCTGTTGTAAAGGATTGCTTATTATTTTTATCGGATAGTAGTCTATTTCAGTTCTTAGTTGTATCTTTACTACTTCTTGTGTAATTTATTTTTATCCCATATTTGTTCCCACTATCACACCTTAAATTGGAATCCTTAATCTCGTTATATGCAAATATAATGACAATAAAGTCAATTCTATTCATTCTGTTCTAGTCTAAGTTCTTACATAAATACAACTACAGTATAGTTCCAGCAACAAAAGTATCAGGTCTTCTAAACTAAGGAACACATCCATAGACAGTTTACTGGTATGCATACAGCTTATTTAGATTTACTTTCCCTGAATGCCTAAATAACTGGCAACACGAGTGAGTCCTCCTTGCAGAGATTGTGTCCAAATTGGGACATTTCTAGAAAGTCACAGAACAGGTCGCTATTCATGTTTTACTCGATAAACCGCAGCTCCCTATTGCCGGCAACCCCAGACCATGATGCGACCATGCTTGACTGGCAGGCCAATATCAATCAATCAATCAATGTTTATTTATATAGCCCCAAATCACAAATGTCTCAAAGGACTGCACAAATCATTACGACTACAACATCCTCGGAAGAACCCACAAAAGGGCAAGGAAAACTCACACCCAGTGGGCAGGGAGAATTCACATCCAGTGGGACGCCAGTGACAATGCTGACTATGAGAAACCTTGGAGAGGACCTCAGATGTGGGCAACCCCCCCCCTCTAGGGGACCGAAAGCAATGGATGTCGAGCGGGTCTAACATGATACTGTGAAAGTTCAATCCATAGTGGCTCCAACACAGCAGCGAGAATCCCGTCCACAGGAAACCATCTCAAGCGGATCAGCAGCGTAGAGATGTCCCCAACCAATACAGGCGAGCGGTCCATCCTGGGTCCCGACGAGCGGTCCATCCTGGGTCTCGACTCTGGACAGCCAGTACTTCATCCATGGTCATCGGACCGGACCCCCACCACAAGGGAGGGGGGGACATAGGAGAAAGAAAAGAAGCGGCAGATCAACTGGTCTAAAAAGGAGGTCTATTTAAAGGCTAGAGTATACAGATGAGTTTTAAGGTCAGACTTAAATGCTTCTACTGAGGTAGCATCTCGAACTGTTACCGGGAGGGCATTCCAGAGTACTGGAGCCCGAACGGAAAACGCTCTATAGCCCGCAGACGTTTTTTGGGCTTTGGGAATCACTAATAAGCCGGAGTCTTTTGAACGCAGATTTCTTGCCGGGACATATGGTACAATACAATCGGCAAGATAGGATGGAGCTAGACCGTGTAGTATTTTATACGTAAGTAGTAAAACCTTAAAGTCACATCTTAAGTGCACAGGAAGCCAGTGCAGGTGAGCCAGTATAGGTATATATGTATGTATATATGTATATAAAGGTATATACAGTATAGGTATATATGTATGTATATATGTATATAAAGGTATATACAGTATAGGTATATATGTATGTCTATATGTATATAAAGGTATATACAGTATAGGTATATATGTATGGAAATATGTATATAAAGGTATATACAGTATAGGTATATAAGTATGTATATATGTATATAAAGGTATATACAGTATAGGTATATATGTATGTATATATGTATATAAAGGTATATACAGTACAGGCGTAATTTGATCAAACTTTCTTGTTCTTGTCAAAAGTCTAGCAGCCGCATTTTGTACCAACTGTAATCTTTTAATGCTAGACATGGGGAGACCCGAAAATAATACGTTACAGTAATCGAGACGAGACGTAACAAACGCATGGATAATGATCTCGTCGTCTTTAGTGGACAAAATGGAGCGAATTTTAGCGATATTACGGAAATGAAAGAAGGCCGTTTTTGTAACGCTTTTAATGTGTGACTCAAAGGAGAGAGTTGGGTCGAAGATAATACCCAGATTTTTTACAGAGTCACCTTGTTTTATTATTTGGTTGTCAAATGTTAAAGTTGTATTATTAAATAGAGGTCGGTGTCTAGCAGGACCGATAATCAGCATTTCCGTTTTTTTGGCATTAAGTTGCAAAAAGTTAGCGGACATCCATTGTTTAATTTCATTAATTTCATTAAGACACGCCTCCAGCTGACTACAATCCGGCGTGTTGGTCAGCTTTAGGGGCATGTAGAGTTGGGTGTCATCAGCATAACAGTGAAAGCTAACACCGTATTTGCGTATGACGTCACCCAGCAGCAGCATGTAGATGCTGAAGAGTGCAGGGCCAAGGACCGAACCCTGGGGAACTCCACACGTTACCTTAACGTAGTCCGAGGTCACATTGTTATGGGAGACACACTGCATCCTATCAGTAAGATAAGAGTTAAACCAAGACAGGGCTAAGTCTGACATACCAATTCGTGTTTTGATACGCTTTAATAAAATGTAATTATTCTGGTACTCTTTTGCGCTACACAAGCTGTGCATTGACTACTCTAAAGGTTTTGTGTCATAATATTGTTCCATGAGAAGCTATAAAATAAATTGTGAAGGTTGTATTCACTTTTGGGTGGTATTGTTACCTTTTTCCGTCATCTCCCACAACTGGTTTTGCGAATATTCAGAACCATGCATTCACAGTATGTGTAGAAATAATGCCATCCATCCATCCATTTCCCACCATTTGTCCTTTTTTGGGGTTGCAGGGGGGGTCGCTGGAGCTTATCTCAGCTGCATTCAGGTTGTAGGCGGGGTACACCCTGGACAAGTCGCCACCTAATCGCCGGCGTAGAAATAATGGTTATGATTATCCTCCCGCCACAGTGTGATCCCAGCTATCGCTCAAAGGGTGGAAATTCAAAAAAAACTAAATTAGCGGTGCAATCCGGACAAGTGGCCCATTACTTTAATCACTCACTGGTTGGGAAAAAAAATTGAAGTGTTTCGCTTCAAAGCGCATACAAAGTATGCACTCATTTGTTCTGATGTCATTAAGGTTGCAGGAATATGCTTCTGGAACCCAACATTATTGCATTGATTTACATGTCGGCTCATCCATCCTTTCCTTTTCTATCGCTTGTCCCTTGTGGGGTGGAGGAGGTGCTGGGGCCTATCCCAGCTGATTTCAGGCGGAAGGCTGGGTAGACCCTGGACAAGTCGCCACCTCTTCACAGGGCCAGGAAAAAAGAATATAGAAAAAAAAGGAAAAATATAGTGGTAAATGCATGTATTTGCATGCTTAACAATGCAAGTGATCAAGTAGTAGGATTTTGACAGAGACTCTAGAGCAGGGGTCCCCAAACTTTTTTACTAGGGTGGACGCATTTAGTTAAAACATTTTGGCCGGGGGGCGGGCTGTAAACTTGTGTGTATGTGTGTGTGACAATCATTCATTGGCACTTTAACTAGGAATATATGTATATATATATATATATATATATATATATATATATATATATATACATACTTCCGCCTGATAGTAGCTGACCCCCCGCGACCCCAAAGGGAAGAAGCGGTAGTAAGCGATATATATATATATATATATATATACATCAATCAATCAATCAATGTTTACTTATATAGCCCTAAATCACTAGTGTCTCAAAGGGCTGCACAAACCACTACGACATCCTCGGTAGGCCCACATAAGGGCAAGGAAAACTCACACCCAGTGGGACATCGGTGACAATGATGACTATGAGAACCTTGGAGAGGAGGAAAGCAATGGATGTCGAGCGGGTCTAACATGATACTGTGAAAGTTCAATCCATAATGGATCCAACACAGTCGCGAGAGTCCAGTCCAAAGCGGATCCAACACAGCAGCGAGAGTCCCGTTCACAGCGGAGCCAGCAGGAAACCATCCCAAGCGGAGGCGGATCAGCAGCGCAGAGATGTCCCCAGCCGATACACAGGCAAGCAGTACATGGCCACCGGATCGGACCGGACCCCCTCCACAAGGGAGAGTGGGACATAGCAGAAAAAGAAAAGAAACGGCAGATCAACTGGTCTAAAAAGGGAGTCTATTTAAAAGCTAGAGTATACAAATGAGTTTTAAGGTGAGACTTAAATTCCAGAGTACTGGAGCCCGAAATGAAAAAGCTCTATAGCCCGCAGACTTTTTTTGGGCTTTGGGAATCACTAATAAGCCGGAGTCCTTTGAACGCAGATTTCTTGCCGGGACATATGGTACAATACAATCGGCAGTTCCAAGATGGCGGCGCCCGGACGGGCTGCAACATCGAGGGGGCTCTTGCTAAAGATGGAACATTTGTATATATATATGTATATATATATATATATATTTTTATGGCAATTATTTTGCTTATTCCACCTGTGACTACCCCATTAATTGACCATTTAACACTTTTTGGACCAGCTACCTAAACTGCATCATCAGAGAGGTTTTGTGGATTTTGAGTCATTCTGCACTGCTCATGGGTTAATTGTATTAAAATGTTTAATCAGCTAATAAGGGTGGAGTGCCATCTCCGGGTTGGGGAGGAGACCCTGCCCCAAGTGGAGGAGTTCAAGTACCTCGGAGTCTTGTTCACGAGTGAGGGAAGAGTGGATCGTGAGATCGACAGGCGGATCGGTGCGGCGTCTTCAGTAATGCGGACGTTGTATCGATCCGTTGTGGTGAAGAAGGAGCTGAGCCGGAAGGCAAAGCTCTCAATTTACCGGTCGATCTACGTTCCCATCCTCACCTATGGTCATGAGCTTTGGGTCATGCCTGAAAGGATAAGATCAAATGAGTTTCCAGGTCTCTCCCTTAGAGATAGGGTGAGAAGCTCTGCCATCCGGGAGGAACTCAAAGTAAAGCCGCTGCTCCTCCACATGGAGAGGAGCCAGATGAGGTGGTTCGGGCATCTGGTCAGGATGCCACCCGAACGCCTCCCTAGGGAGGTGTTTAGGGCACGTCCAACCGGTAGGAAGACCCAGGACACGTTGGGAAGACTATGTCTCCCGGCTGGCCTGGGAACACCTCGGGATCCCCCGGGAAGAGCTAGACGAAGTGGCTGGGGAGAGGGAAGTCCGGGCTTCCCTGCTTAGGCTGCTGCCCCCGCGGCCCGACCTCGGATAAGCGGAAGAGGATGGAAGGATGGATGGATGATGGATAAATGATGATTCCCTATTAGTTTTCACATTGCCGCACCGGTGCAGCACAAGGTCTTTGTGTTCCGTTTGTGTTCTGATTTATGGACTTGTCTAAAAAGTTTAAAGGAGGAATTAGGTTTAAGGAAGAAAAAAAAGATGTCATCCCATTCACAACAGGGCATCGACTTTCTCATCAGGCTTCTGATTACCTTGTTGGACAGGCAACTCGAGCTTTAATTACAGTTGATTTTAGCAGCTCGTCCAGCCTCTCAGTAGCAAAGTCGTGCAAATGCCACAGATTCCTTAATTGCACCAACGGCCACGACTATCACTGTCAATAGAAAACAGATTTGCTGGATTTGTCCTCTTACTTAAACTCATTCTCGGCTTAGCTTGTAAACTGACCTGATTTGATCAGAAGATGCTCAAGGCCAGACGAGGGTTCTATGACTGTTTCAACAGTTTTGAACTTAATCGGTGCCTTCATCGATGAGGAGGATACAAGCTGCTGTTGACAAGTTAAAAGCTCTTTTTTGACAAGAAATTTTAGCAATGAGACCAAACCCCACGTTGCCATTTTTTCTCTCCTCAGACTACAACTTTGACTAAAACTCAGTAGAGCACAAGAAAAAAACAACTTAATTCATATTAGCACCAAATTCTACACTTCCAGAGATGAGCTTGTTCATAGAAATCAATCAATCAATCAATGTTTATTTATATAGCCCCAAATCACAAATGTCTCAAAGGACTGCACAAATCATTACGACTACAACATCCTCGGAAGAACCCACAAAAGGGCAAGGAAAACTCACACCCAGTGGGCAGGGAGAATTCACATCCAGTGGGACGCCAGTGACAATGCTGACTATGAGAAACCTTGGAGAGGACCTCAGATGTGGGCAACCCCCCCCCCCCTCTAGGGGACCGAAAGCAATGGATGTCGAGCGGGTCCAACATGATACTGTGAAAGTTCAATCCATAGTGGCTCCAAGACAGCAGTGAGAGTCCCGTCCACAGGAAACCATCTCAAGCGGATCAGCAGCGTAGAGATGTCCCCAACCGATACAGGCGAGCGGTCCATCCTGGGTCCCGACGAGCGGTCCATCCTGGGTCTCGACTCTGGACAGCCAGTACTTCATCCATGGTCATCGGACCGGACCCCCTCCACAAGGGAGGGGGGGACATAGGAGAAAGAAAAGAAGCGGCAGATCAACTGGTCTAAAAAGGAGGTCTATTTAAAGGCTAGAGTATACAGATGAGTTTTAAGGTGAGACTTAAATGCTTCTACTGAGGTAGCATCTCGAACTGTTACCGGTAAATCAGTAATTGATGAGTTTAGGGACCCTTCTCCTTTTCGGAATTGTGGAGACAACTTAGTAACCAGAATAACTCGGGAATTAATGACTTCTAGTCTGCCCGGGGAAAAAAACACAGCTGTTGGAGCCAACTTCAGGATTACACTCACCAAAAAACAGACTGCTGAGCATGTGCTGTGTACACAGACTTCTGTGTCAGATGCATTAAATCCACATCCATATGTGTTGGTTTTTCAAATCCGAAACATGAACAAGAAAGAAAGGACATTTTTCTCAATGGATTCTTATGGTGACGACAGGAGAAAATGTGCAATGACCAAAACACACACAAACCGTACCGTATGTCCCGGCAAGAAATCTGCGTTCAAAAGACTCCGGCTTATTAGTGATTCCTAGAGCTCAAAAAAAGTCTGCGGGCTATAGAGCGTTTTCCGTTCGGGCTCCAGTACTCTGGAATGCCCTCCCGGTAACAGTTCGAGATGCTACCTCAGTAGAAGCATTTAAGTCTCATCTTAAAACTCATCTGTATACTCTAGCCTTTAAATAGACCTCCTTTTTAGACCAGTTGATCTGCCGCTTCTTTTCTTTCTCCTATGTCCCCCCCTCCCTTGTGGAGGGGGTCCGGTCCGATGACCATGGATGAAGTACTGACTGTCCAGAGTCGAGACCCAGGATGGACCGCTCGTCGGGACCCAGGATGGACCGCTCGCCTGTATTGGTTGGGGACATCTCTACGCTGCTGATCCGCTTGAGATGGTTTCCTGTGGACGGGACTCTCACTGCTGTGTTGGAGCCACTATGGATTGAACTTTCACAGTATCATGTTAGACCCGCTCGACATCCATTGCTTTCGGTCCCCTAGAGGGGGGGTTGCCCACATCTGAGGTCCTCTCCAAGGTTTCTCATAGTCAGCATTGTCACTGGCGTCCCACTGGATGTGAATTCTCCCTGCCCACTGGGTGTGAGTTTTCCTTGCCCTTTTGTGGGTTCTTCCGAGGATGTTGTAGTCGTAATGATTTGTGCAGTCCTTTGAGACATTTGTGATTTGGGGCTATATAAATAAACATTGATTGATTGATTGATTGAAACCCCCTAAACCAGGGCAGGATCGGGCTCGCGAATAGGTTTTGTTTAGTTATGTTCCGTTAGTTTTGGACTCCCTTAGTTCCTGTTTTGTGCACTTTGGGTGTTTGTTTTGGTTTCCATCAGTACTAATTGGTTTCACCTGCCTCTGATTAGTGCCCTGCTAATTCACCTGCTGTTGAGCACTAATCAGAGAGCTATTTACAGTGGGGCAAAGAAGTATTTAGTCAGCCAGCGATTGTGCAAGTTCTCCCACTTAAAATTTTGCAAGTTCTCCCGCTTAAAATGATGACAGAGGTCTGTAATTTCTACCACTTAAAATTGTGCAAGTTCTACCACTTAAAATTGTGCAAGTTCTCCCACTTAAAATGATGACAGAGGTCTGTAATTTGTGCAAGTTCTACCACTTAAAATTGTGCAAGTTCTACCACTTAAAATTGTGCAAGTTCTACCACTTGAAATTGTGCAAGTTCTACCACTTAAAATTGTGCAAGTTCTACCACTTAAAATTGTGCAAGTTATACCACTTAAAATTGTGCAAGTTCTCCCACTTAAAATTTTGCAAGTTCTCCCGCTTAAAATGATGACAGAGGTCTGTAATTTCTACCACTTAAAATTGTGCAAGTTCTACCACTTAAAATTGTGCAAGTTCTCCCACTTAAAATGATGACAGAGGTCTGTAATTTGTGCAAGTTCTACCACTTAAAATTGTGCAAGTTCTACCACTTAAAATTGTGGAGGTTCTACCACTTAAAATTGTGCAAGTTCTACCACTTAAAATTGTGCAAGTTCTACCACTTAAAATTGTGCAAGTTCTACCACTTAAAATTGTGCAAGTTCTACCACTTAAAATTGTGCAAGTTCTACCACTTAAAATTGTGCAAGTTCTCCCACTTAAAATTTTGCAAGTTCTCCCGCTTAAAATGATGACAGAGGTCTGTAATTTCTACCACTTAAAATTGTGCAAGTTCTACCACTTAAAATTGTGCAAGTTCTCCCACTTAAAATGATGACAGAGGTCTGTAATTTGTGCAAGTTCTACCACTTAAAATTGTGCAAGTTCTACCACTTAAAATTGTGCAAGTTCTACCACTTAAAATTGTGCAAGTTCTACCACTTAAAATTGTGCAAGTTCTCCCACTTAAAATTGTGCAAGTTCTCCCACTTAAAATTTTGCAAGTTCTCCCGCTTAAAATGATGACAGAGGTCTGTAATTTCTACCACTTAAAATTGTGCAAGTTCTACCACTTAAAATTGTGCAAGTTCTCCCACTTAAAATGATGACAGAGGTCTGTAATTTGTGCAAGTTCTACCACTTAAAATTGTGCAAGTTCTACCACTTAAAATTGTGCAAGTTCTACCACTTAAAACTGTGCAAGTTCTCCCACTTAAAATTGTGCAAGTTCTACCACTTAAAATTGTGCAAGTTCTACCACTTAAAATTGTGCAAGTTCTACCACTTAAAATTGTGCAAGTTCTACCACTTAAAATTTTGCAAGTTCTCCCGCTTAAAATGATGACAGAGGTCTGTAATTTCTACCACTTAAAATTGTGCAAGTTCTACCACTTAAAATTGTGCAAGTTCTCCCACTTAAAATGATGACAGAGGTCTGTAATTTGTGCAAGTTCTACCACTTAAAATCGTGCAAGTTCTACCACTTAAAATTGTGCAAGTTCTACCACTTAAAATTGTGCAAGTTCTACCACTTAAAATTGTGCAAGTTCTACCACTTAAAATTGTGCAAGTTCTACCACTTAAAATTGTGCAAGTTCTACCACTTAAAATTGTGCAAGTTCTACCACTTAAAATTGTGCAAGTTCTACCACTTAAAATTGTGCAAGTTCTACCACTTAAAATTGTGGAAGTTCTACCACTTAAAATTGTGCAAGTTCTACCACTTAAAATGATGACAGAGGTCTGTAATTTTCATCATAGGTACACTTCAACTGTGAGAGACAGAATGTGAAAAAAAAATCCAGGAATTCACATTGTAGGAATTTTTAAGAATTTATTTGTAAATTATGGTGGAAAATAAGTATTTGGTCAACCATTCAAAGAAGGTTTTGGCTCAAAATCTCACGATACATGGCCCCATTCATTCTTTCCTTAACACGGATCAATCGTTCTGTCCCCCTTAGCAGAAAAACAGCCCCAAAGCATGATGTTTCCACCACCATGCTTCACAGTAGGTGTGGTGTTCTTGGGATGCAACTCAGTATTCTTCTTCCTCCAAACACGACAAGTTGAGTTTATACCAAAAAGTTCTATTTTGGTTTCATCTGACCACATGACATTCTCCCAATCCTCTGCTGTATCATCCATGTATCCATGGATCAATCAATCAATCAATCAATGTTTATTTATATAGCCCCAAATCACAAATGTCTCAAAGGACTGCACAAATCATTACGACTACAACATCCTCGGAAGAACCCACAAAAGGGCAAGGAAAACTCACACCCAGTGGGCAGGGAGAATTCACATCCAGTGGGACGCCAGTGACAATGCTGACTATGAGAAACCTTGGAGAGGACCTCAGATGTGGGCAACCCCCCCCCCCTCTAGGGGACCGAAAGCAATGGATGTCGAGCGGGTCTAACATGATACTGTGAAAGTTCAATCCATAGTGGCTCCAACACAGCCGCGAGAGTTCAGTTCAAAGCGGATCCAAGACAGCAGCGAGAGTCCCGTCCACAGGAGACCATCTCAAGCGGAGGCGGATCAGCAGCGTAGAGATGTCCCCAACCGATACAGGCGAGCGGTCCATCCTGGGTCTCGACTCTGGACAGCTAGTACTTCATCCATGGTCATCGGACCGGACCCCCTCCACAAGGGAGGGGGGGACATAGGAGAAAGAAAAGAAGCGGCAGATCAACTGGTCTAAAAAGGAGGTCTATTTAAAGGCTAGAGTATACAGATGAGTTTTAAGGTGAGACTTAAATGCTTCTACTGAGGTAGCATCTCAAACTGTTACCGGGAGGGCATTCCAGAGTACTGGAGCCCGAACGGATGATACATGTATCCATGGATGATACAATTGGGCATGTATGCCCAATTGTCTTAGGTGTGATGATGTAATGTGTTTTAGACTGAGGCCGATCTGCAAAAGTTCGACTCTACTGTAGGTGTCGTTGAGGAGGGAGGGAGGTCAAAAGCGTCTATTGTTGAGGTGTCCTTGGGGGTGTTTTTCAGAACAGCCTGGTCCTGAGAGTCCAGCTGATCATATCCATGCCTGATGTTTAGATTTGAGGACAGCGCAAAGAAAGAGGCTTCAAAAAAGTTCATACATGATAAAAACAAAGGGAGAAAGCTGGGAGAAGAGCTTCCCTCACCAGAGGCAAGACAGAAAAAAAAAAAATTGCAACCAAACCTAATCCCCCGGATTGTAAATAATGTAAATAATTCAATGTATATACTCTGATGATTAACTTGTGTGACGGCTGTATTACTGTATGCTGATAGTATATAGCGCTGTACTTGCACACTCACCAGAGTCTCTCCAGCTCGCACTGAATGTGGTAGCCTCCATCTACAGTGCCATTGGTCTTCAGATAAACACCAAGAAAACACAAATACTCGTGCAGGAGTTTACTCCCCAGCCAAACACGCCAATCTTCACCCAATAGCCACCGTCCCCCACTTCACCTACCTCGGTAGCACCCTGTCGCCAACCTGCACCATTGACCATGACGTCCAGGCCCGTATTGGCCTGGCCTCCGCTGCCTTTGGAAGGCTACGGTCCAGGGTTTTCCTGAACAGGAATCTAACCATCTCCACCAAGACAGCCGTAAATAAGGCAGTCTGCCTCTCCACGCTGCCTTATAGTTCCGAAACCTGGACACCCTACCAGAGGCACATCCAGAGTCTCGAGGCCTTCCACATCCGCTGCCTCCAAAGTATCCTAGGTCTGACCTGGGAAGACTGGGTGCCCTACACTGAAATTTATGACCGGAGCATCACAGCACTCCTTGGCCAAAAACACCTAAGATGGGTCGGACATGTGATTCGTATGCCAGCCCACCGCCTACCCCGTCAAATATTGTATGGCCAGCTTTCAGTCGGTCAAAGCTCTGCCGGGGGCCAGAAAAAACGGTACAAGGACCACATTAAAACTCTCCTGAAAAAGTGTGACATCAAACCACCAGCACTGGAGTCCCTGGCTGCTGACCGCCAGACTTGGAGCTCTACCTGCCACCAGGGAATCACTCATCTTCAGGAGAAGTTCACAGCGGCGTGCACAAAGACACCAACGTGCCACAGCACCAGCGACCATCACCGCTGCCTTCCCCTGCCCCAAAGTCTGTGGATCATGCATAGGCCTGAGCAGCCACCTGGCTCTGCACAGGCGAAAAGCACAACAATAACCGATGCAATACTTCGTTTGATGGCTTCATCTGACCGGGATCTTCAGCTCTCGCTGGATCGGTTCGCAGCCGAGTGTGAAGCGACCGGAATGAGAATCAGCACCTCCAAGTCCGAGTCCATGGTTCTCGCCCGGAAAAGGGTGGAGTGCCATCTCCGGGTTGGGGAGGAGACCCTGCCCCAAGTGGAGGAGTTCAAGTACCTAGGAGTCTTGTTCACGAGTGGGGGAAGAGTGGATCGTGAGATCGACAGGCGGATCGGTGCGGCGTCTTCAGTAATGCGGACGTTGTATCGATCCGTTGTGGTGAAGAAGGAGCTGAGCCGGAAGGCAAAGCTCTCAATTTACCGGTCGATCTACGTTCCCATCCTCACCTATGGTCATGAGCTTTGGGTCATGACCGAAAGGATAAGATCACGGGTACAAGCGGCCCAAATGAGTTTCCAGGTCTCTCCCTTAGAGATAGGGTGAGAAGCTCTGCCAAAGTAAAGTACCTACTGCATCTGCGTGTGGTTCAGCAGCTGCACGGCCGCAGAGAGAACGGCGCTCCAGAGAGTCATAAAGACCGCCCAGAAGTTAATCGGATAACCCCTCCCCCCCCCCCCCCCCCCCCCTGGTTGACCAGTACAGCTCCCGCTGTCTCAGGCAAGCACAGAGCATCCTGAAAGACCCATTCCACCCCGGGCACAGCCACCTGGAACTGCTACCCTCAGGCAGACGCTACAGGGTGCTAAAAGCGAGCACCAATGGACTAAAAAATAGCTTTTACCCAAGAGCCATAGTAGCATTAAACAAGCACTGAGTGAGCACAATATGTCCATCATGTCCTCGTGTGTAATGTTTAAATGTTTTTCTATTTTTTCGGACTACAATGTGCAATAATGTTTTATGTATGTGTGTATATGTATTCATATGCATGCAGATATGCATCGAGGAGCTGCTCCAATTTCGTTGTTCTTTGAACCTGTTCATTGCAATAATGACAATAAAACTCTATTCGATTGTATTCTAAAGCCGCTGCTCCTCCACATGGAGAGGAGCCAGATGAGGTGGTTCGGGCATCTGGTCAGGATGCCACCCGAACGCCTCCCTAGGGAGGTGTTTAGGGCACGTCCAACCGGTAGGAAGACCCAGGATACAATGGGAAGACTATGTCTCCCGGCTGGCCTGGGAACGCCTCGGGATCCCCCGGGAAGAGCTAGACGAAGTGGCTGGGGAGAGGGAAGTCTGGGTTTCACTGCTTAGGCTGCTGCCCCCGCGACCCGACCTCGGATAAGCGGAAGATGATGGATGTGTAACCCACAATGTCACTGCCTCTCGACACACCCTTGGACTCTGCGTTGTGTTTTTAGTGTTTATAAGGTGGGTTGTTGTGCGGAGAGATTGGACACTGGACACAGTGGTTCTGGATTGTGGATGAGACCTTGTTGCATTTATTTGCTCACAGTAGTGGTCCTCTCTGGCTCTGGTCATTAAGCTTTTCAGTGGAAAAGAAGAACATTTTCCTTTACAAATGTGTCTCAATGCAAAAGAACACATTAACATATGTCAACAAAAATATATAAATCTTTCTCATATTCAATATGGGCTTCACGGTGGCAGAGGGGTTAGTGTGTCTGCCTCACAATACGAAGTTCCTGCAGTCCTGGGTTCAAATCCAGGCTCGGAATCTTTCTGTGTGGAGTTTGCATGTTCTCCCCGTGAATGCGTGGGTTCCCTCCGGGTACTCCGGCTTCCTCCCACCTCCAAAGACATGCACCTGGGGATAGGTTGATTGGCAACACTAAATGGTCCCTAGTGTGTGAATGTGAGTGTGAATGTTGTCTGTCTATCTGTGTTGGCCCTGCGATGAGGTGGCGACTTGTCCAGGGTGTACCCCGCCTTCCGCCCGATTGTAGCTGAGATAGGCGCCAGCGCCCCCCGCGACCCCGAAAGGGAATAAGCGGTAGAAAATGGATGGATGGATGGATGGATATTCAATATGCCCAAATGCTAAATAACAATAAATCACAAATCAGTAGTTCAAACACAGTGACCAGAATAAACATGTAAAAAGCCATCCTTCACAACCCCATTCAATTCAGACTCTACTAATTGTTAATCACACTGGCCAACTTACATCAAACATTTAAGTACAAAAACGGAATTGCACATTTCTTCAAAACACATCAAAATGTAAGTAAACACCTTAGCTAACACTGTATTGCAACAAATTCGCTGGATGGGCATTTTTAACTCTAATATCTTATAAAGTGTTCAGACAGTCATAAAACAGGTCTCACCTTTTCGGTGGAAAAGAAGAACATTTTCAAAGATGGCGCCTAGACTATGGTGTCCACTGAGGGACAAAAAGGTGAGGTGTGCTGAACCCACAGGTAAAAATCAACAGAATAGCGACATCCAGTGCTCATAAAGAGGTACTGTCTTATACATCACCAGGCTACTGCCTTACAGATGGATGGATGGATACTTCGTTTGGAGCAACGTCATCATCGACATCGATGGACTGCCATAAGCAGTATATCAATCAATCAATCAATGTTTACTTATATAGCCCTAAATCACTAGTGTCTCAAAGGGCTGCACAAACCACCACGACATCCTCGGTAGGAAAACTCACACCCAGTGGGACATTGGTGACAATAATGACCCAGTGGGACGTCGGTGACAATGATGACTATGAGAACCTTAGAGAGGAGGAAAGCAATGGATGTCGAGCGGATCTAACATGATACTGTGAAAGTTCAATCCACAATGGATACAACACAGTCGCGAGAGTCCAGTCCAAAGAGGATCCAAGACACAGCAGCGAGAGTCCCGTTCACAGCGGAGCCAGCAGGAAACCATCCCAAGCGTAGGCGGACCAGCAGCGCAGAGATGTCCCCAGCCGATACACAGGCGAGCAGTACATGGCCACCGGATCGGACCGGACCCCCTCCACATCGGACCGGACCCCCTCCACACGGGAGAGTGGGACATAGAAGAAAAAGAAAAGAAACGGCAGATCAACTGGTCTAAAAAGGGAGTCTATTTAAAGGCTAGAGTATACAAATGAGTTTTAAGGTGAGACTTAAATGCTTCTACTGAGGTGGCATCGATATATATATACATATATTTATATCGATGGGGACGGCGTGGCGCAGTGGGAGAGTGGCCGTGCGCAACCCGAGGGTCACTGGTTCAAATCCCACCGAGAACCAACCTCGTCACGTCCGTTGTGTCCTGAGCAAGACACTTCACCCTTGCTCCTGATGGGTGCTGGTTGGCGCCTTGCATGGCAGCTCCCTCCATCAGTGTGTGAATGTGTGTGTGAATGGGTAAATGTGGAAGTAGTGTCAAAGCGCTTTGAGTACCTTGAAGGTAGAAAAGCGCTATACAAGTACAACCCATTTATCATTTATATATGTGTACCATGGAGTGATTACGTGGACCCCGACTTAAACAAGTTGAAAAACTTATTGGGGTGTTATTTAGTGGTCAATTGTACGGAATATGTACTGTACTGTGCAATCTACTAATAAAAGTATCAATCAATCAATCAATGGCTCGCACTTGTGTGTTGTGGTTTGTGAAGTTGCATGTGTTTTGGGGGTTTGTGTTTGTTTCGTGTTCGTCAGCCAACGTAGAATCTTTTCACACAAAAAACTCTCAGGTCCGTCACTCGGTAAGAAACCTAATCCTCCTTTAGTTCTTTGTGGCTGCATAATCACAGCTGAGTCATACCTTAAAAACCCCTTGAGCGAGAAGGCGAGGATGCCAATCACATCGCGGCAAGATTGGACTGCGCAAGGATTTATAACATTTCTTCAAACTACCGCTTTGAGTCAAAGCAGAAACCTCGGGCTCCCCCCTCTGTGACGTGAATGTCATCTTCTATGCTTAAAGACGTCCACAGTGTGAGGATGCTGTATTCCTTGCTAACACGATGCATGAGATAGGGATTTCAAACAACAACACATCACTGTCTGCCATCTGTGACCCTCTCCTTCCATCTCTTTCAGACAATGCTGAAGGACGAATCTTTGCTTCTCATACCCAACGTGTTGAAGGTCTTTTTGGAGAATGGGCAGATTAAGTCCTTTACCTTTGATAGCCGTACAACTGTGAGAGTAAGTACCACTAGAACAGAACTTAGACTCGCACCCACTGTGAATGAGCAAAAACCTTGTTAAAACGATTCTCCGTCACTATAAAAGGTATGCGGAATTGGTCCTGAGAGTCTTCGCCGGGCCATAACGGGTTATAAAAATGACTTGGGGAAAACCAGTCTATATAATGCAATTAGGTGTCAATCACTCCACCCCTTAAAAGTGTTTAGGATCACCAGAAGGTGTTACTGTCAATCAATCAATCAATCAATGTTTATTTATATAGCCCCAAATCACAAATGTCTCAAAGGACTGCACAAATCATTACGACTACAACATCCTCGGAAGAACCCACAAAAGGGCAAGGAAAACTCACACCCAGTGGGCAGGGAGAATTCACATCCAGTGGGACGCCAGTGATAATGCTGACTATGAGATACCTTGGAGAGGACCTCAGATGTGGGCAACCCCCCCCCCCCCCCCCTCTAGGGGACCGAAATACTGCAATGAAGCACCGGCAATGTTACTCAGTAGTCAGGCGTATGGTCTATAAAAGCAAATAACTGCCGGTCACTAATCAAAGTCAGGTCAAAACCCATTTTGTTGGAGGCTAACTCTTGATGTAGTTATCACTAAAGGTAATCAGTGTAGGGCTGGGCGATATGGCCTTTTATTAATATACCAATATTTGTGGGCCATGTCACAATACACGATATATTCTTTTCTTTCTCCTATGTCCCCCCCTCCCTTGTGGAGGGGGTCCGGTCCAATGACCATGGATGAAGTACTGACTGTCCAGAGTCGAGACCCAGGATGGACCGCTCGTCGGGACCCAAGATGGACCGCTCGCCTGTATCGGTTGGGGACATCTCTACGCTGCTGATCCGCTTGAGATGGTTTCCTGTGGACGGGACTCTCACTGCTGTCTTGGAGCCACTATGGATTGAACTTTCACAGTATCATGTTAGACCCGCTCGACATCCATTGCTTTCGGTCCCCTAGAGGGGGGGGGTTGCCCACATCTGAGGTCCTCTCCAAGGTTTCTCATAGTCAGCATTGTCACTGGCGTCCCACTGGATGTGAATTCTCCCTGCCCACTGGGTGTGAGTTTTCCTTGCCCTTTTGTGGGTTCTTCCGAGGATGTTGTAGTCGTAATGATTTGTGCAGTCCTTTGAGACATTTGTGATTTGGGGCTATATAAATAAACATTGATTGATTGATTGATTGATATATCGCGATATTTTGCCTTAGCCTTGAATCATCAATCAATCAATCAATGTTTACTTATATAGCCCTAAATCACTAGTGTCTCAAAGGGCTGCACAAACCACTACGACATCCCCGGTAGGCCCACATAAGGGCAAGGAAAACTCACACCCAGTGGGACGTCGGTGACAATGATGACTATGAGAACCTTGGAGAGGAGGAAAGCAATGGATGTCGAGCGGGTCTAACATGATACTGTGAAAGTTCAATCCATAATGGATCCAACACAGTCGCGAGAGTCCAGTCCAAAGCGGATCCACCACAGCAGCGAGAGTCCCGTTCACAGCGGAGCCAGCAGGAAACCATCCCAAGCGGAGGCGGATCAGCAGCGCAGAGATGTCCCCAGCCGATACACAGGCAAACAGTACATGGCCACCGGATCGGACCGGACCCCCTCCACAAGGGAGAGTGGGACATAGAAGAAAAAGAAAAGAAACGGCAGATCAACTGGTCTAAAAAGGGAGTCTATTTAAAGGCTAGAGTATACAAATGAGTTTTAAGATGAGACTTAAATGCTTCTACTGAGGTAGCATCTCGAACTGTTACCGGGAGGGCATTCCAGAGTACTGGAGCCCGAAATGAAAAAGCTCTATAGCCCGCAGACTTTTTTTGGGCTTTGGGAATCACTGCATTAATATATGCTCAGTTTAAACTTTCATGCAGAGAAGGAAATCACGACTAATTCAATCGACCCAAACGGTATTTATCAAACAGTTATTAAGCAAACATTCATGTCATCTCCAAAACAGAAAGTGCAAGATTGTCAGACATTTTAAAACAAGCTATTAGTGCACTTTTGTGCATGATGTCACTAAGATGACATATCGAAACAACACTAAATTAAAGACCTACTGAAAGCCACTACTAGCGACCACGCAGTCTGATAGTTTATATATCAATGATGAAATATTAACATTGCAACACATGCCAATACGGCCTTTTTAGTTTACTAAATTGAAATTTAGTAAACTAAAAAACGTCGCGTAATGAAGACGTGTACGCAAGACATCTCGGACTGTTAGGGAATATGAGCGCTGCACACACACACAGCTAAAAGTCGTCTGCTTTAATCGCATAATTACACAGTATTTTGGACATCTGTGTTGCTGAATCTTTTGCAATTTGTTCAATTAATAATGGAGAAGTCAAAGTAGAAAGATGGAGTTGGGAAGCTTTAGCCTTTAGCCACACAAACACACGGTGATTCCTTGTTTAAAATTCACAGAGGTGAAACTTTACTATGGATCACAGCGAACATGGATCCCAACCGAATGTGACCCAGCAGGTTTCGGTGAGAAAATTGTGATAAAACAGGGGTAGGGAACCTATGGCTCTAGAGCCAGATGTGGCTCTTTTGATGACTGCATCTGGCTCTCAGATAAATCTTAGCTGACGTTGCTTAACACGATAAGTGGTAATCACAGTGTTAAAAATAACGTTCAAAATATAAAACGTTCTCATGCATTTAAATCCATCCATCCGTTTCTATCGCACCTGTTCAAGAAGTTGCATTAATAGTCAAAAGTATTTTATTTATTATTGGTTAGCTTCAGAATAGAGTAACAATGTTATTAAAAAGAATACGAGATGCACGCATTTGTTTGTTGTAATCAGGGAAAGTCCAAATAAAAGAGGTGTACAATTCTCTTGCTTCTCCTCATTGAGCTAAATTGAATCCTGTCTCTGTTTAATTCCTTGCTTCTTGTCTGTTTAATAGATGGCATCAGTGTTTGAACCTGACAGTTGTATTCAGTGTTAAAAATATTATATGGCTCTCACGGAAATACATTTTAAAATATTTGGCTTTAATGGCTCTCTCAGTCAAAAAGGTTCCCGACCCCTGTGGTAAAAAAGTCGCTTCTTACCGGATATCAGCTGAGCTTGTGCCGTCCATAGCTGCCGTCAACTTCCCTGAGACACTGTGCGTCAAGACACCCGTGGACACACCCCTCCGACTATCAGGTACTGTTAAACTCACTAAAACACTAGCAACACAATAGAAAGATAAGGGATTTCCCAGAATTATCCTAGTAAATTTGTCTAAAAACATCAGAATCCGTCCCAATGCAATTTTTTTTTTCTAGTCCGCCGCTATCAATATCCTCAAACACAAATCTTTCATCCTCACTCAAATTAATCGGGAAATTGTCGTTTTCTCGGTCCGAATAGCTGTTTTTGTTGGAGGCTCCCATTAAAATCAATGTGAATATGTGAGGAGCCATCAACATGTGACGTCATTGTCTGCGACTTACGGTACAGGCAGGGCTTTTCTCTTAGCACCGAAAGTTGCGAACTTTATCGTCTATGTTCTCTACTAAATCTTTTCAGCAAAAAATGGCAATATCGCGAAATGATCAAGTATGACACATAGAATGGACCTGCTATCCCCGTTTGAATAAGAAAATCTCATTTCATTAGGCCTTTAAAGTGCACTTTTTGTACAGAACGCCACTACAATAGTTCAAAACAAATAAGGTTGTGAGACTTGGGGTTGGCATAGGGATGTGTCGGACAAGAACACAGCGTAAGGTAAGTAATAAGTATTTATTAAACTAATAAAACAGGCTAGAACAAAAATACTGGTGCTAGGCAGAAAAGGCAAACAAATGGCGCTAGCATGGGAGCTAGGGAAATAAACAGACACACTAACAATTGGCACAAAGGCACGAAAAGGGAAAACAAAACAACTACCATGAGAGCTAGGAATAAACAAAAACGCAGCGCGAGAGCCAGCGAGTACAAACATGGAAAGGAAGTCGTCATCTGTTGCGTGAAAGCCAATTAGGATCCGAGAATGAACCAACGAAAGGGGCAGTCTTAAATAAGGCAGGTGATTAGCAAAACAGGTGTGTGTAAACCGAGAATAGCAGGTGGAAACAATATGCAACCATGGTGACAGAGCAAAACAGGAAATAAGGAGGTCAAACTACCGAATGTGATACAGGAAGGAACAGAACTACAAAATGGAACGATCCGGGCAGCGGATCGTAACAAAAGTGCACTTTTGTGCATGATGTCACGCAAGATATTTTAAAAATGTCAAATAAAAATGAGCTGCATAATAGGAAATCAAATAGTTGATACCCTTCGTTCTGCGGTAGGTCCCTGCGGACATTATCTCCTTCTCTGTTGTTGACTATTTTTTCATACGATGCTGATCTGGAAATTGTTGCTTCGGCATTTTGTGGGTGTGGCACCGAACAGATATGTTGACATGCAGTTTCAAGCACTCTTCATTCTCTAGCGCAGGGGTGTCGAACTCAAATACAGAGTGGGCCAAAATTTAAAACTGAACAAAGCCGCGGGCCAAGGTTGAAGAAGTTAACCTTTAAATAGGGACCCAAACAAGTTTTGCAATAAATATTGAACAAGCAAGGCTTAAATAGGGCAGCACGGTGGCCAGGGGTTAGTGCATCTGCCTCACAATACGAAGGTCCTGAGTAATCCTGGCTTCAACCCCGGGCTCGGGATCTTTCTGTGTGGAGTTTGCATGTTCTCCCCGTGAATGCGTGGGTTCCCTCCGGGTACTCCGGCTTCCTCCCATGGAACATGCAGAGCTTATATAACGTAATCAACTTTCAAAAAACAAACGAAAAAACATCAGTGGTATATTTGATAAAATGTAATTAAACAAATGAATGTCTCTTTTCTATTTGCAGCTTTCTGAGGTAAACATCAACATCAACTTTTTCCAAGGGCTAACAAATTCGAAAATAAAATAAAAATGAGGTGGACGGGGTTTGGTGGTAGCGTGAGGTGTATGTTATAGTGGTAGAGTTAGTGCTGCAAGGGATTGTGGGTATTTGTTCTGTTGTGTTACGGTGCAGGTGTTCTCCCGAAATGTGTTTTGTCATTCTTGTTTGGTGTGGGTTCACAGTGTGGCGTATATTTGTAACAGTGTTAAAGTTGTTTATACGGCCACCCTCAGTGTGACCTGTATGGCTGTTGGCCAAGTATGTGTGTGTGAAAGCCGCATATATTATGTGATTTGGCCAGCACGCTGATTATATGGAGGAAAAGAGGACGTGACGGCATGTTGTAGAGGACAGTGCCTTTAAGGCACGCTCCCAATATTGTTGTCTGGGTGGAAATCCGGAGAATGGTTGCCCAGGGAGATTTTCGGGAAGGGCACTAAACTTCGGGAGTCTCCCGCGAAAATCTGGAGGGTTGGCAAGTATGAGTATTAGCGGTGAATGTGGTGTTACAGGCGGGCCAACTCTAATCTTGATTTGATATTGCCTCAAGGGCCAAATGAAATTAATGCTCTAGCGCAGGGGTGCCCATTACGTCGATCGCGGGCTACCAGTCGACCGCGGGGGGTGTGTCAGTCGATCTCCAGCCAGGCTTTTAAAAAAAATAGACCTAAAAATGAGTGATCATCAATCTTCACCAAGACGTCACTTAAATGACATTCACGGTACCGGAGGGTCTTGTGAGATGACGCTGGCTGCTGCAAGATCATTATTATGAAAATATGACAGAGAGGAAGGCGAGAAACACTTTTTATTTCAACAGACTCTCGCGCCGTACCTTCCGTCAAAACTCTAAAGGCCGACTGCAAATTTCCTATCTTCACAATAAAAGCCCTGCTTCATGCTGCCTGCGCTAACTAAATACAGAGTCTCGGAAAACTGGCGTGCACAAGTGATCCCTCAGAAAGCTGGCGTGCACATCACTTGTGCACGCCAGCTTTCTGAGACTCTTCACACACCTCTCTTCACACACCTGGTTCTGGGTCTCAGAGGCAATCAAAATACAAACAATTGTACATCAAAGTAAAAAGTACATCAAAGAGACTTGTTTATTTTGGCTATTTATCCACATTAAAGCGCCTGGGTCAAAATGACCCGCAGCATCATCTTTGTATGCAAACTCTGCAAGATATTCCACGACTCAAAAAGTGTCCAGATTTTACACACCAGTTCATGACCCTAGATGAGGAAAAGTCACCACATTTCAGCAAGAAAAAGGAAGGATAACCAGTACTTTGATCAACACAAAAACTGAAATGGGTCAAATTGACCCTCAACATAATAGGAGGGTTAAAGAGACGGTCAGTGGGTTGTTCGAACATTAAATGCCACGAGTCAACTCTCAAGATGAGTATTCTGGACAAGTATTCCATCTGCTTCGGGGAAAATGTTGCAGTTAGTTTGACTAGTGTGTCGGAAATGGACTCTGAAGTGAGTCGTGGAATCATTCAATTAATATAATGGCCTGATTTAAATTTTATGATATGCTTTGATGGTTGAATACGGGTCAGTTATACATGTAATTCGGGTTCATGAGAAAAATACACACCGAGCAGTGTTTTTTTTTGCACGATCATTAAATCTGAGCTTCGCACGCACTGGCCAAGGGTCCCACATTGCAACTGCTGTTATTTACGATCATTTTGTGGTTTGAAAAGTACCAATACAAACATGTATTTTTGTTTAATAGTTACTACAGCTGACTCTGACTCTATGTCTTGGGTGTCAAACTCTGGGCCGCGGGCCAAATCTGGCCCGCCTTGTAATTTAATTTGGCCCTTGAGGCAATATCAATTTAGCATTAGAGCTATATTGGGGGCGTGCATTTAAGGCAATTCCTTTAGCGTTCTCTACAACCTGTCATCACGTCCGCTTTTCCTCCATACTAACAGCGTGTCACATATTTGTGGCTTTTACACACACACACACACGCACAAGTGAATGCAAGGCATACTTGGTCAACAGCCATACAGGTCACACTGAGGGTGGCCGTATAAACAACTTCAACACTGTTACAAATATGCGCCACACTGCGAACCCACACCAAACAAGAATGACAAACACATTTCGGGAGAGCATCTGCACTGTAACACAACATAAACACAACAGAACAAATACCCAAAACCCCTTGCAGCCCTAACCCGTCCAAGATGTTATAATAATTACCCCCCGCTATCCTTTAACCCCCCCCGTATTATTTTTTTTTAACATGCCTCAAAATAGCAGCTTGGAATTTGGGACATGCTCTCCCTGAGAGAGCATGAGGAGGTTTAGGTGGGCGGGGTTGGGGGGTAGATTTGCAGGGGGGGGTTAAGGGGTAGCGGGGGGTAATTATTATAACGTCTTGGAAGAGTTAAGGCTGCAAGGGGTTTTGGGTATTTGTTCTGTTGTGTTTATGTTGTGTTACATGTTCTCCCGAAATGTGTTTGTCATTCTTGTTTGGTGTGGGTTCACAGTGTGGCGCTTATTTGTATCAGTGTTAAATTTGTTTATACGGCCACCCTCAGTGGGACCTGTATGGCTGTTGATCAAGTATGCCTTGCATTCACTTGTGTGTGAAACGCCTTAGATATTATGCGACTAGGCCGGAACGCGCAGGCAGTGCCTTTAAGGTTTAATGGCGCTCTGTTCTTCTCCGTACGTACACAGCGACGTTCTAAAAAGTCATACATTTTACATTTTTTAAAACCGATACTGATAATTTTGAAACCGATATTATCGAACATTTCTAATTATTAGAGATTTAATGATGTTAAAAAAAAATCTCATGCTACGATAATGTCACGGTATCCCCTTGCCCCAAAAAATAAAGTATTGGTAAAAATGCCATAGCGCGTAAAATGAAGTGGCAGAAAGGATAAACCAATTCACTGTAATCAAACACAAACATAATGCTCAAATATTCTAGTCATATGTATTACTATAAATATAATTTTAAGGTGTAAATAGTTGTGTGGGAATGGCCACTGTTTATGCAAAAAAAAAAAATTAATTACAGTTGAGTGTCTTTAAACTGACAATGCAAACATCCAGTGTAGAAAGTGTAATATAATATAATAATGTTCAGTTTAGTGACTTTTAACTTTTACATTCTGCAATTATCTTCCCTTTTTATATCTGCCAATTTAACTTTTTATGATGTACTTACCTCCCAAACTGGCATTCGCCTCGCTGGCTTTAACAATCTTTTCCGGGTGATGGTTTATCAAGTAGCTTCTCAAATTGCTCGTATTTCCTGAAGCGTGCAGTGGCCGTCCTCCCAAAGTATGTCGGTGCTCGAGACGTAGGTGGCGCTCTTCGCTTTGCTTTTTTGCCTCCGCCAAAGAGGTTACGTTTTTGCCAGGGTTTGTTTGCGTGTTCGTTGGCAACATAAGTCAAAACGTTATGGACATATTTTGATTAAAAAATGCATCTTATCTACTACGAAGACACTTCTCTTGCATGCTTGTTCTTTTTCTCCACTTTTCAGCGTCCCACGACTCCACCGAGGATTCTGGGAGACTTTGTTTATTTTCAGCCTGGCCAACGCAAATGTGCCCGAAAAATTTTAATTGACATGTTTTTTGTTTGATACTATCACACGTCACAGTATTATTGTGATGATTTTTAAACCGGAATACATCTTTAGTCATTAATGCTGTCAGAGCTGTCCCTGGCACATTTTGAGCCCTAAGCAGAATTTTATTTTAAGCCTTGCACTCCTTAACAAAATTTAGACGTTTTGTAAAACAATTTTTATTCGTTTTTTTTGAGCAAACATGAATATACAGTATTTTCCGGACTGTCAAGCGCACTTAAAATCATGTTGTTGTTTTTTGACGAAAAAACACAACGGTGCACCTTATAACCTGGTGCGCCTAATGTACGGAATAATTCTGGTTTTATTTACCGACTTTTAGAGAAAAAATACATACTCAAAAATTATTTTAGGATTTTTAAACACATATACCTTTTTACCTTTTAAATTCCTAGCATAGCTCGGTTGGTAGAGTGGCCGTGCCAGCAACTTGAGGGTTGCAGGTTCGATTCCCGCTTCTGCCATCCTAGTCACTGCCGTTGTGTCCTTGGGCAAGACACTTTACCCACCTGCTCCCAGTGCCACCCACACTGCTTTAAATGTAACTTAGATACTGGGTTTCACTATGTAAAGTGCTTTGAGTCACTAGAAAAAAAAAGAGCTATATAAATATAATTCACTTCACTTCCTCTTCTTTCCTGACAATTTAAATCAATGTTCAAGTTTTTTTTTTTGTGTGAAGAATAATAAATATATTTTAATTTAATTCTTAATTTTAGCTTTTGTTTTTTCGACAAAGAATATTTGTGAAATATTTCTTCAAACTTATTATGATTGAAATTCAAAACAATTATTCTGGCAAATCTAGAAAATCTGTACAATCAAATTTAAATCTTATTTCAAAGTCTTTTGAATTTCTTTTACATTTTTTGTTCTGGAAAATATAGAAGAAGTAATGATTTGTCTTTGTTAGAAATATAGCTTGGTCCAATTTGTTATATATTCTAAAAAAAAAAGTGCAGATTGGATTTTAACGTAATTAAAACATGTCATCAAAATTGTAAAATTAATTTTAATCAGGAAAAATTACTAATGATGTTCCTTTAAAAAAAAATTAATATTTTTTCAAAAAGATTCAAATTAGCTAGTTTTTCTCTATTTTTTTCGGTTGAATTTTGAATTTTAAAGAGTCGAAATTGAAGATAAACTATGTTTCCAAATGTAATTTTCATTCTTTTCGTGTTTGCTCCTCTTTTAAACCGTTCAATTAAGTGTTTTGTTCTCTACAAAAAACCTTCCGTAAAAGGAAAAAAAAAATGTACGCCGGAATGACAGACAGAAATACCCATTTTTTAAAAATATATTCATTAAAGGTCCATCCATCCATCATCTTCCGCTTATCCGAGGTCGGGTCGCGGGGGCAACAGCCTAAGCAGGGAAACCCAGACTTCCCTCTCCCCAGCCACTTCGTCCAGCTCTTCCCTCGTCCAGCTCTTCATTAAAGGTAAATTGAGCAAATTGGCTATTTCTGGCAATTTATTTATCAATCAATCAATCAATGTTTATTTATATAGCCCCAAATCACAAATGTCTCAAAGGACTGCACAAATCATTACGACTACAACATCCTCGGAAGAACCCACAAAAGGGCAAGGAAAACTCACACCCAGTGGGCAGGGAGAATTCACATTCAGTGGGACGCCAGCGACAATGCTGACTATGAGAAACCTTGGAGAGGACCTCAGATGTGGGCAACCCCCCCCCCTCTAGGGGACCGAAAGCAATGGATGTCGAGCGGGTCTAACATGATACTGTGAAAGTTCAATCCATAGTGGCTCCAAGACAGCAGTGAGAGTCCCGTCCACAGGAAACCATCTCAAGCGGATCAACAGCGTAGAGATGTCCCCAACCGATACAGGCGAGCGGTCCATCCTGGGTCCCGACGAGCGGTCCATCCTGGGTCTCGACTCTGGACAGTCAGTACTTCATCCATGGTCATCGGACCGGACCCCCTCCACAAGGGAGGGGGGGACATAGGAGAAAGAAAAGAAGCGGCAGATCAACTGGTCTAAAAAGGAGGTCTATTTAAAGGCTAGAGTATACAGATGAGTTTTAAGATGAGACTTAAATGCTTCTATTTAAGTGTGTATCAAACTGGTAGCCCTTTGCATTAATCAGTACCCAAGAAGTAGCTCTTGGTTTCAAAAAGGTCGGTGACCCCTGTTCTATTAAATGACAAAGCATGAGGAGGCTGAGAATATATTGCGGTAAGATTTCATAAACATTTTTGCATGCGCTTATTCATGCAAAAACGGGGCCTCAGACGGCTCGTGGAGCTCGACAGCATGTGATCAGCAGCTCTGCTGGTTCCTTAATTGGTATTACAATTTTGGGTTTGTTGCTGCTCTGTAATAACTGCCTGTTTGGTCAAAGAGAGCTCTGCTTTCCTTTCTGTTGTCTCATGGACTCCAACATATTAACAACCTTGATTAATGTAATATTTGTATTTGTAATTAAATCATGGATTGGATCAATCGAAGAGTCAAACAACAAGCTCATATGATCCACTTGCAGAAACTGTATGAACTCAAAGTGTTTATGAAGAACAAAGAAGAAGAATCCTGATAAACATTTAAACATCATTTTAAAGAAAATGTATAAGTAATTTCATCACAGAAATCAGTGAGAGTTGGACTCCGCCAAGGATGTCCTTTTTCACCGATTCTGTTCATAACTTTTACGGACAGAACTTCTAGGCGTAGTCAAGGCGTTGAGGGGTTCCGGTTTGGTGACCGCAGGATTAGGTCTCTGCTTTTTGCAGATGATGTGGTCCTGATGGCTTCATCTGACCGGGATCTTCAGCTCTCACTGGATCGGTCCGCGACCGGAATGAGAATCAGCACCTCCAAGTCCGAGTCCATGGTTCTCGCCCGGAAAAGGGTGGAGTGCCATCTCCGGGTTGGGGAGGAGACCCTGCCCCAAGTGGAGGAGTTCAAGTACCTAGGAGTCTTGTTCACGAGTGAGGGAAGAGTGGATCGTGAGATCGACAGGCGGATCGGTGCGGCGTCTTCAGTAATGCGGACGTTGTACCGATCCGTTGTGGTGAAGAAGGAGCTGAGCCGGAAGGCAAAGCTCTCAATTTACCGGTCGATCTACGTTCCCATCCTCACCTATGGTCATGAGCTTTGGGTCATGACCGAAAGGATAAGATCACGGGTACAAGCGGCCCAAATGAGCGACTGGGATGAGAATCAGCACCTCCAAGTCCGAGTCCATGGTTCTCGCCCGGAAAAGGGTGGAATGCCATCTCCGGGTTGGGGAGGAGACCCTGCCCCAAGTGGAGGAGTTCAAGTACCTCGGAGTCTTGTTCACGAGTGAGGGAAGAGTGGATCGTGAGATCGACAGGCGGATCGGTGCGGCGTCTTCAGTAATGCGGACGTTGTATCGATCCGTTGTGGTGAAGAAGGAGCTGAGCCGGAAGGCAAAGCTCTCAATTTACCGGTCGATCTACGTTCCCATCCTCACCTATGGTCATGCGCTTTGGGTCATGACCGAAAGGATAAGATCACGGGTACAAGCGGCCCAAATGAGCGACTGGGATGAGAATCAGATCCTCCAAGTCCGAGTCCATGGTTCTCGTCCGGAAAAGGGTGTAATGCCATCTCCGGGTTGGGGAGGAGACCCTGCCCCAAGTGGAGGAGTTCAAGTACCTAGGAGTCTTGTTCACGAGTGAGGGAAGAGTGGATCGTGAGATCGACAGGCGGATCGGTGCGGCGTCTTCAGTAATGCGGACGTTGTATCGATCCGTTGTGGTGAAGAAGGAGCTGAGCCGGAAGGCAAAGCTCTCAATTTACCGGTCGATCTACGTTCCCATCCTCACCTATGGTCATGCGCTTTGGGTCATGACCGAAAGGATAAAATCACGTGTACAAGCGGCCCAAATGAGCGACTGGGATGAGAATCAGCACCTCCAAGTCCGAGTCCATGGTTCTCGCCCGGAAAAGGGTGGAATGCCATCTCCGGGTTGGGGAGGAGACCCTGCCCCAAGTGGAGGAGTTCAAGTACCTAGGAGTCTTGTTCACGAGTGAGGGAAGAGTGGATCGTGAGATCGACAGGCGGATCGGTGCGGCGTCTTCAGTAATGCGGACGTTGTACCGATCCGTTGTGGTGAAGAAGGAGCTGAGCCGGAAGGCAAAGCTCTCAATTTACCGGTCGATCTACGTTCCCATCCTCACCTATGGTCATGAGCTTTGGGTCATGACCGAAAGGATAAGATCACGGGTACAAGCGGCCCAAATGAGCGACTGGGATGAGAATCAGCACCTCCAAGTCCGAGTCCATGGTTCTCGCCCGGAAAAGGGTGGAATGCCATCTCCGGGTTGGGGAGGAGACCCTGCCCCAAGTGGAGGAGTTCAAGTACCTCGGAGTCTTGTTCACGAGTGAGGGAAGAGTGGATCGTGAGATCGACAGGCGGATCGGTGCGGCGTCTTCAGTAATGCGGACGTTGTATCGATCCGTTGTGGTGAAGAAGGAGCTGAGCCGGAAGGCAAAGCTCTCAATTTACCGGTCGATCTACGTTCCCATCCTCACCTATGGTCATGCGCTTTGGGTCATGACCGAAAGGATAAGATCACGGGTACAAGCGGCCCAAATGAGCGACTGGGATGAGAATCAGATCCTCCAAGTCCGAGTCCATGGTTCTCGTCCGGAAAAGGGTGTAATGCCATCTCCGGGTTGGGGAGGAGACCCTGCCCCAAGTGGAGGAGTTCAAGTACCTAGGAGTCTTGTTCACGAGTGAGGGAAGAGTGGATCGTGAGATCGACAGGCGGATCGGTGCGGCGTCTTCAGTAATGCGGACGTTGTATCGATCCGTTGTGGTGAAGAAGGAGCTGAGCCGGAAGGCAAAGCTCTCAATTTACCGGTCGATCTACGTTCCCATCCTCACCTATGGTCATGCGCTTTGGGTCATGACCGAAAGGATAAAATCACGTGTACAAGCGGCCCAAATGAGCGACTGGGATGAGAATCAGCACCTCCAAGTCCGAGTCCATGGTTCTCGCCCGGAAAAGGGTGGAATGCCATCTCCGGGTTGGGGAGGAGACCCTGCCCCAAGTGGAGGAGTTCAAGTACCTCGGAGTCTTGTTCACGAGTGAGGGAAGAGTGGATCGTGAGATCGACAGGCGGATCGGTGCGGCGTCTTCAGTAATGCGGACGTTGTACCGATCCGTTGTGGTGAAGAAGTAGCTGAGCCGGAAGGCAAAGCTCTCAATTTACCGGTCGATCTACGTTCCCATCCTCACCTATGGTCATGAGCTTTGGGTCATGACCGAAAGGATAAGATCACGGGTACAAGCGGCCCAAATGAGTTTCCAGGTCTCTCCCTTAGAGATAGGGTGAGAAGCTCTGCCATCCGGGAGGAACTCAAAGTAAAGCCGCTGCTCCTCCACATCGAGAGGAGCCAGATGAGGTGGTTCGGAACCAAAAATATGACTTATTTTATCTTTGTGAAAACATTGGACACAGTGTGTTGTCCAGCTTATGAGATGCCATGCAAGTGTAAGCCACTGTGACATTATTGTTCTTTTTTTATATTTTTATAAATGTTTAATGATAATGTCAATGAGGGATTTTTAATCACTGCTATGCTGAAACTATGACTAATATTGATACTGTTGTTGATAATATTCATTTTTGTTTCACTACTTTTGGTTTGTTCTGTGTCGTGTTTGTGTCTCCTCTCAATTGCTCTGTTTATTGCAGTTCTGAGTGTTGCTGGGTCAGGTTTGGTTTTGGAATTGGATTGCATTGTTATGGTATTGCTGTGTATTGTTTTGTTGGATTGATAAAAATAAAAAAAATGGATTTTTTTGTGGTGAAGAAGGAGCTGAGCCGGAAGGCAAAGCTCTCAATTTACCGGTCGATCTACGTTCCCATCCTCACCTATGGTCATGAGCTTTGGGTCATGACCGAAAGGATAAGATCACGGGTACAAGCGGCCCAAATGAGTTTGGGTCTCTCCCTTAGAGATAGGGTGAGAAGCTCTGCCATCCGGGAGGAACTCAAAGTAAAGCCGCTGCTCCTCCACATGGAGAGGAGCCAGATGAGGTGGTTCGGGCATCTGGTCAGGATGCCACCCGAACGCCTCCCTAGGGAGGTGTTTAGGGCACGTCCAACCGGTAGGAGGCCACGGGGAAGACCCAGGACACGTTGGGAAGACTATGTCTCCCGGCTGGCCTGGGAACGCCTCGGGATCCCCCGGGAAGAGCTAGACGAAGTGGCTGGGGAGAGGGAAGTCTGGGTTTCCCTGCTTAGGTTGTTGCCCCCGCGACCCGACCTCGGATAAGCGGAAGAAGATGGATGGATGGATAAATCACTACTAACTTAACTATGTATTTTTGAGAAGTGTTGTATTTCTTATTCCTGGATTCAGTTTTGTGTTACAAATTGAGAACAAGAAGTGACAAATGTGTCAGTAATTGCTTTGACGTGCAAACAGGCAGGATTACATCAGCTCAGCTTCTTCCTACCCCTTTTCTGGCATGTAATTAGAAAATGGAAATATGCAAAATATGCAAAATATGTGTATTAAATTGTAACTGTTTGCATGTAAGAAATTAACTCAAACAACGTTTTAGCCTGTATTTGTCACGTGGGGGTCGCATTTTAATGCGGGATCGTTCCTCCAACGCAAACATAGACACTCCGGACAACAACTAAAAGGTAAGAATGATTTAATAACAAAACACTGGTACAAAAACAAACGAAAAGAAACACGTGGCGAAAACACAGAAGCTAATGCTAACACTAGCACAGGATCAGGTAACAAGAAATCTAGAATTACCAACGAAACAGTTGCATACCGCAAACAAGGGACCAAGACCGACTGACGGGACAAGGCAGGCTTAAATAAGGAAGTAATTAACAAAAACAGGTGTGCGTCTGGAACCCTCAGCAGGTGAAATTAATATGTTGCCATGGTGACCAAACTGACTCACAAAAAGGTACACAAACAACAGAGGGAGTCCAAACTAACAGAAAATAACTAAACTAAACATGATCCAGACTACGGATCATGACAGTATTCATAATTTCAGAAAAAAAACATCCTCTCTACAAGTATTGCCTGACTCTAATTAACACCTCGTTATTTCACGTTAAATTATACAATTTTAAAAACACACAAATACATTTACCGTAATATTAGATAGGGACAGAATAATATACTGCAGCAATATTGTGTACATTTAAACACTTTGCTCATGTGGATATGAAAAACCTATTTAACATGTCTATTGCTTTATTCTCAGACCGGAATGAGTCTTCTATGTTTCCAAAATCTCTCGCTAATGTGATTAGGGATCGAAAGCGAAAAACGAATTGAGTCTGACTGAACTGACTGCCATTTTCCAAGATGAATCTGACATCTCTGAACAGCCTCATTAAATAGGCTCTATTAGATTCCATAAATCTGCTCACAGAGTGAGAGAAAGGGCTGGAGGAGGGATAGAGCATTCACTTTAAAGGAGGGATGGAAACTGTCCCTTCTCAGCCTAATTAAATGGAATTTCAAACATAATAAGAACGTGTGGATCGATAGAGAATACTGCAGAAGTGAAACCAAGAATGCACAGTTGCAGAGACGTTAGAACAGGGGTCGGGAACCTTTTTGTCTGAGAGAGCCATGAAAGACAAATATTTTAAAATGTATTTCCGTGAATACAACTGCCAGGTTTAAACACTGATGACATCTATTAAACAGACAAGAAGCAAGGAATTCAACAGAGACAGGATTCGATTTAGCTCAATGAGGATAAACGCGTAGACCTGTACTCTTGTACAGTTCCGTCCCACGCTCCGACGAGAGAATTCTATGCCTCTTCTTTTATTTGGATTAAAACAACTAAATGCGTGCATCTTTTATTCCCTTTAATAACATGGTTATTCTGAAGGTAACCAATAAAAATACAATACTTTTGACCATTAGTTAGTTACGCTAATTATTTATCTTACACTCTTCTTGCTTCTATCCTCTCCTGAACTTCACACCTCTCCTGTCCTCCCTCACGTGATTGGTTCCCCTTTTTTAATCCGTCCTGTCATTGTTCTCCTCCCTGACTCCCTAGCAGGGATGCTCCCTTCATTATGAGGTCACTAAAGCTTTAACCTTGTTAGCGCTGTACTCCATCAATCAATCAATCAATCAATGTTTATTTATACAGCCCCAAATCACAAATGTCTCAAAGGACTGCACAAATCATTACGACTACAACATCCTCGGAAGAACCCACAAAAGGGCAAGGAAAACTCACACCCAGTGGGCAGGGAGAATTCACATCCAGTGGGACGCCAGTGACAATGCTGACTATGAGAAACCTTGGAGAGGACCTCAGATGTGGGCAACCCCCCCCCCTCTAGGGGACCGAAAGCAATGGATGTCGAGCGGGTCTAACATGATACTGTGAAAGTTCAATCCATAGTGGCTCCAACACAGCAGCGAGAGTCCCGTCCACAGGAAACCATCTCAAGCGGATCAGCAGCGTAGAGATGTCCCCAACCGATACAGGCGAGCGGTCCATCCTGGGTCCCGACGAGCGGTCCATCCTGGGTCTCGACTCTGGACAGTCAGTACTTCATCCATGGTCATCGGACCGGACCCCCTCCACAAGGGAGGGGGGGACATAGGAGAAAGAAAAGAAGCGGCAGATCAACTGGTCTAAAAAGGAGGTCTATTTAAAGGCTAGAGTATACAGATGAGTTTTAAGGTGAGACTTAAATGCTTCTACTGAGGTAGCATCTGGAACTGTTACCGGGAGGGCATTCCAGAGTACTGGAGCCCGAACGGAAAACGCTCTATAGCCCGCAGACTTTTTTTGAGCTCTAGGAATCACTAATAAGCCGGAGTCCTTTGAACGCAGATTTCTTGCCGGGACATATGGTACAATACAATCGGCAAGATAGGATGGAGCTAGACCGTGTAGTATTTTATACGTAAGTAGTAAAACCTTAAAGTCACATCTTAATGTCAAGTGATGGGTCATTTATGTTACTTTATGATATTACTGAACCTCAACATCCTTTTTTCAGATGTTTACATACACTCATTATGGATGTCATACCAGTTTTGGTTGCATAATGGTTTACCATTCGGACCATTACGATTCTTTTTCTAGGGTGGAAAGATTACACAATGTGCACCTTTAGTATTTATTTAGTTTTTTTTCCTAAAATATACACCAGGTCAATGCATACAGTTCCAGGTCTGATACCCCATGATGATGACTTTATGTACAGGGACACATTTGGTCTGCAAAATAGTGAGGACTGGACAAAATTGAATGTAAATTTGGGATGATTGGAAACAGTTTTTTTTCATAATTTACAAGGACTGGTCAAATTTGCTTGAGTTTGTGCGAGATAAATTAATTTAGGGGACGGCGTGGCGCAGTGGGAGAGTGGCCGTGCGCAACCCGAGGGTCCCTGGTTCAAATCCCACCTAGTACCAGCCTCGTCACGTCCGTTGTGTCCTGAGCAAGACACTTCACCCTTGCTCCTGATGGGTGCTGGTTAGCGCCTTGCATGGCAGCTCCCTCCATCAGTGTGTGAATGTGTGTGTGAATGTGGAAGTAGTGTCAAAGCGCTTTGAGTACCTTGAAGGTAGAAAAGCGCTATACAAGTACAACCCATTTATCATTTATTAATGCAACTTCTTGAACAGGTGCGATAGAAATGGATGGATGGATTAAAAATGCATGAGAATGTTTTATATTTTGAACGTTATTTTTTAACACTGTGATTACCAGCAGAATTATTAATTACTTATC